>NW_004955443.1:18891864-18901589 GCF_000276665.1 Chinchilla lanigera | reverse complement strand
GGAGCCAAGTGCTTGTCTCAGGCGATAGTTTATAACTCTCACTGAAGTCAAAAGTAATTCTGAGGGTAGAATTTAGGCCACGTGTCTGGAAAGCTGGAAAGAAAGAAAAAGAATGTATGAATTTCCAAATCTTTTCAAAGGACTTGGATGGGAGGCCATTTGTAGCTACGGTCTTCAGAAATGTTTTTTCCATTAGTGGAATATTCATAACACTTTAATGTAATTTATTTTACTATCCACAGGACACTAATCATCATAGAACTCAGTTAAATACTCAAGTAGCAAAAAATACATACTGGCAATACCAGTTATAATACCTAACACAGTATATTATGGATTCCTTTAAATTGTTTTTCTAGTGCATTTTTCAAATGAACTATGTTACTGTTACACTGAGATGGAACTTTTCAAACAAATCTATTGTGTATCAATAAATGTGTACTCACTAGCTAGTAATAATTTAGTTAGAAATAATCATGGATTTTTTCTTGTAATAAATCCCCAAGATTTGTTTTTTTAGTTTTTATTTTAGGGCAGAGGATGTAGCTCAATGGCATGGTGCCTGCCTGGCAAGTGTAAGGTCATGAGTTCCATTCCTGGCACCAAAAAATAAATAAATAAATAAATAAATAATTTTTATTTTAAAGAAAATAGTACAAAAAAGGAACAATAGCAAAATACAAACAAAACAAAGCAAGGATGTTAAAAATGATACAGGGTTTGAAACCAAATGATAGGGATTAACAATGGTTGTTATATTACATATTATTATCTTCAAAAAAGTTGCTCAGATTACCAGATGTGAGAATAGAAGATTGATCAAATCATTAAAGGGAATAACATGCTGACATCACAAATTAAAAATTAAAATTAAATTAAATTGAAAATTAAAAAATTTTAAATGAATTAGTTTTTAAATTTACATAATGACAACAGCAGTTATTAATACAGGCAATATACAACTTTCATTATGATGTTCAAGAGAATTATCAGTTAGTCAGCTGTGCTAGAGTTCAGTATTTCACTGGGCTGAGTAGACATGTTCCATGATTAATCTAGTCTTGAATCTGCTTTGGACAAGGATGCTAGCCACAAAGGTTCTCTGCATAAGGTGATACATATCATTACACCATCAGTGACACAAAACAATACAGAAGCAAAGAGTGGAAACTTTCTGCAAGGTTTACTTTGAAAAAGTGATAAGAACCATTCTTTTCAAGGTGCAAGGTCAATAGTGATATAGGCCAGAGAAGAAACTGCAGGAATCTTTTTTGTTGTTTTGCTATATAACCACCGTCAATTTTAAAAAAGCATATGTGCCAGTCAAAAATTAAGTACCACTGCCTTTCTTAAAGACAGTTCTTTCCATTGTCTACGTAATTATCTAATTTGATGCACACAGCAAAGCTCTAAGACAGGTGGTGTTTGTCCATCTACTAGATAAGAAAATGGAACCCAAGTACGGATAGGAGAGTTTACTGAGTGAAATAACATTTACCAAGTGCTTACTGTGTACCCACCTAATTCACCTAATATTTCAAATGCCTCTCAAAAATGATCTTGCGTAGCAAGTTTCATGCTCCCCATTTGCAGATGAGGAAAACTGAAATCTTCTAAAAGCTGGCCAGCTAGTTAGGTAGTAGTGGAGACTTTGGACTCAGTGCTGGAGCTATCCAAGCTCTTTTGTTTATGTCCCAGCTCATTTTTTTAAAACTATGGTTGTTTGACACTGGCTTCGCACAGAAACCAAAGCCACTGCAACACAGGATACATAAAAAGGGGGAACATTTTAAAAAATCAAATTTTAAACATATTCCTTTATAAACAGATAACTGGAATTTTTATGATTCACATGGTGTTACTATTTCTTTAGTGTTAACCGCCTTTTTTTATTCTTTCATGTTACAAAATAGAGAAAATATAGCAATCACACATGGAAACATTTTCTTCTAATTACACATGACCATGAAAACTTCTGACAAATTGTGAGGTCGGTACCCATTCCCCTCACCAAATGTGCCTTTGATGCCATTCACCTTCCATGTCACTAGAGTAAATGGCCTGTTCGTTTTCTTCCTTTGCCTTCTTGAATTGCTGTACACGTTAACAAGCTATGTAAAGCTTAATGCAAGCTTGTAAAAAAAAGTCAAATTGCCGGGGCCAAGGAATCCTGTGACAAACCAAACACAACAGGGAAGAAAGTGAATATTTATTTTTGTTGCTGAAGTCCACCTGAAACCCACTCCGTGACTCATTTTCAGTGGTCTCTTTATGTGTTTTACTCCTGGAGTGAGAGCTTATTTTCCTTGTAGAATTGTACAGTCTGATGGAAACCCTTCTTGGCACTCTTTCAATCTCCTGCATGTTTTACTAACCTTGATTAACACATAGTAGGAAGTGACAGAGATGATGTTATAAACACAAGGGATATATCAAGATGAATGAGAACCACGAGTTAAGAAATGGCTCCTAATTTCTAATGTGAGCTGGCAGCTGTGTGGTCTTAGTCTACAGATGCTGCAAATGATCACATGAATCTGCTTTATAGCCCCAAGGCTCCCATCAGCCATTTACAATGGGTTTCCCAAACTTTCTGGGCACGGGAGACTCATGGAAAGTAAATAATAATAATGATGATATTAGACGGGTGTGGGGGCACAGGCCTGTAATCCCCACATTCTGGGAGGCTGAGACAGGAAAACTGCAAGTTTGTGAACAACCTGGGCAACTTAGAGAGACCTCATCTCAAAATTTTAAAAAAAGGGCTGAAGGGCTAGGGTGGTAGCTCAGTGTGAAGGCTGTTTTGAGTCTCCAGCAGTGCAAAGGCTATTTTAGGATGGACTTTAGAAGTGCTAAAAACATTTTGATGTGCTCTGTAAGGATTTAGATGAGATGAACTTGTTGAATAACAATGAGACAAACTAACACTGTTATAGCAACAATGTTATAGCACTATTCTTTTTAAAATTTTTTATTTTTTTTGTCTTTTTGAGACACAGTCTAGATCTGCAGTTTAGGCAGGCTTGAGCTCACTTTGTAGCTCAGGCTGGTCTTGAACTTGCAACAATCCTCCTGCCTCAGCCTCCGAAGTATTGGGATTACAGGTGTGCACCACCATGCCTGGCTCTATGTACTTTAAACATAGTGACACTTTGAGTCCCCAGAAAACTCCATGAATTTGGCATGATTATCCTGATTTTACAGGTGAAGAAACCGAGTTCCTTACTAGTTAAATACTTGTCTTACAGCTGAAACCTAGTCAGTGTGACTCGAGAGACTCTGTTCTCCATTATGAAGCTGCCTGTAAAAACTCTGAATGCTTTTGTCTGTCTCTTCAGACAAAAGGATCTTCAGACATGGGATCTTGGTATGACTTGATTGTAGAGTAAAAGCAACTTTGTAATTGTGTCAATGTGTTTAAACAATCACAGCAAATCACAACGACCTCAGAGGGGCTGCTAACTGCTTCCCTTGCCTCATCCCTTTTACTATTTAAGTATTTCATTTATTGAATATAAAAAAACCCTACATATCATTACTTCCTGGAATGAAAATCTCTTGGAGAAAAGTTACACCTGAGTTTTATAACATGAGTGCTCAAATCACGGCTTATGGACACATCCCAGCAACTCCAGAGCTTGCTATAAATGCTTGCTGGTTGGTGTCAGCCCAGATTTACTTATTGAGAGTCTTGGTGAGTGCGACCCAGATGAGTTTGATGTCCTCCAACTTTGGAGGAGTACAGTTCTCCCAGGTCTTCTTGTGACCCTGCCTATGGTGTCTGCCCACTTCTGTGTGCACCAGTCCCCCACCTGGAGTTCCCCTGAATGCAAGAGGCGCTTTCACACCTCGGAGCCTGGGCTTGCTGCTTCCTGTGCTTGTCACACTTCCTTCTTATAATCTTCTGAACTCCCACTCCAGTGACAGCTCAAGGTGTCTCTGTAAAGTCTTTCTCTATCCATCAGGCAAGAGCTAGGTGTTTCATTGCAGTTCCATTGTACTTCAATGCCACTAACGGAGACCTTGATCCTAGCACAAAATGGTGCTACACTCTGTCACCAGAAGTCCCCTGGGGTCAGGGGCTCTGGGATACCCACCTTTGTAAAATACCTAGGACGTGCCTGACCTGTAGCAGTGGGCACACTGAACATGTCAGCTCTGCCACTTTAGTCCCACCAAGATGGTAGACCCCGTACATAACTTCTATTAGAAAATAATTCTGCTAAAGAAAGGAAACCATTATTTTTGCCTGTGGCACATTTATGCTTTGTTTTTCCTTTTTTTATATATTTTTGAGTGGGCAATGCATACACATGGTCCAAAACCCAAAGGATCTAAGATATTGGACTGTAGGAGAGCCACCCCCTTACCCACATCCTCCAGATGTTTAGTTTTTTATAGGGAGACAGTCATTGTTAAAATTTCTAGTATATCTGTCCAGAGCTATTTTAGACACACATAGGCAAATACACAGACATTTATCTATTCCTGTTTTGTGCCATGTTTTTAAACTTTGCGGTTCCCTCACATAAGTACGTAAAAGCAACGTCCGCTTATTAAGATGCACATGCACACTTTTAATTTTGTAAATTTTTCATGATTATTAAAAAATAAGGCACATCTTTTGTGTGTGTGCATCTGTTTTGTTTTTTTTTTTTTGTTTTTTTTCTGGTGCCAGGAATCAAACTCACGACGTTGGGTGCCAGGAAGGCGCTGTGCCGCTGAGCTAAATCCCCAGCCCCTGTGTGTGTGCATCTGCACATGCACACTAGGAATGGAATCTAGGGCCTGGCGCATGCTAGGCTACATGTCCAGCCCTGTATCCTATCTCTCACTGACAGGTTGTGATTAGCTTTGGCTTGATTACTTGCTTGCTTTTTTATTTTTTAAAGAGTAAACATTTGTTTATAAAATATATGAAATTTTAGGTCTCCAGAGCTGAAATCCTTGGTTTAGAAGATAGCCAGCTAATCGCCTTTGCTTTTGAAGGGATTAAAAGAGAAGCAAGAGAAGATGGGATGGCAGTTACATTATGTGCTTTTGGGATAACTGAGTTGGAGATGTATAAATGCATACCATTAACTTTTACTGCAAAACAAAAAAAACAAAAAAAAAAACAAACTTTTACTGCTATGTGACTGAATACAGAAAGATGTTATAAGAATTTCTATGCATAATACCAGCCATGCATTTCTCAATACTCTGTCCTTATGGAGCCGATTGGAGTTTGCTATTGAATAACAGGTATTGTGTGGACATGCAGGTAGCAGGGCAACAGCCTATATAGGAAATTGTTTTCTTTGAGATGGGTCTTGTTATGTATTTCAGGCTGGGGCTTCAACTCAACTTTGTAGCCCAGGCTGTTCTCGAACTCACAGTGATCCTCCTGCCTCAGCCTCCCCAAGTGCTAGGATTACCAGCATGTACTATCCAGCATGGTTACAAGTATTACACTATTCAAAAATACCATCAATGATGCTACAATCATAGGTAATTTCACACATATGAGTATATTTTAGAATAAACTTCTAGAAATGGCATTGTAGGATTAACAGGTAGTGGTAAATGATGCTAAAATGGTTTCCAAAAAGGTTACTCTCATTTTTCACTTTCTATAACAGTCCATGTAAATATCTATTTCTTCATTTCCTGCTAACAGTGTTTTCTTCCTTGGGTTCTAAAACAGTAAAGAAAACTCTTCCAGTAAGTATAGTTTCATTTACTGGTCTAGCCCAGAGGTAAAGCTTTGTTTCTTTCTCTTGTTTTGCTTTTTCAGAAGGATCCACAGGCTTTTCTCTCTGACCCAGCCAGGCTGGTACTGGGGTACATATTGCTGAGAGAACTCCAATACTGTTTTGAAATCAGAAGGCTGATTTCAGAAGTCTTCAGAATCATTTCTACTCTGCCCTAAAGTGGGAGACACTTTATTCTTTCTATAAATACTTACTGACCACCAGGCATTATTTCAAGGCCGAGGCTTGAGCAAATGAACAACACTAGTCCTGGCCCTCATTCTGTTGCATTATGATGTCTGAGGAACAGCAGGGAAGACAGCCGTTAGAGCTGCTGAGAGAGCAGAGGGAAGGGAAGGAGGGGCTGAGGTCAGAGGTCAGCAGAGTTTGGTTGCAGATGGACTATGGAAGTTCTCTTTTGGAAATAGGAAAACCACTGACGAAACACAGAATGAGCCGAAAACAGACCGAGGAAAGGTGAGAATGGAAGAAAGAGGGACCACTTAGGGGATTTGCTATAAACCAAGTGTGAAAGATGAATGGGTTAGACTGGGTTGGCAGCCAAGCAGGTATAGAGATGTTAGAACTGTGTCACCTGAAGATGGAACGCCATGCTTTGGACACGGCTTAAGTATGTCTGTTCTCCTGAGGTTCCCGTGTGGAAAGCTTGGTTTCCAGGGTGGTGATGTGAGAGGTGGGGGAACCTTTAGGAAACGGACTAGGCACAATGCCCTCAAAAGGAATGATTGTTGGTCTTGCGGAGTTCTTTCAAGAGTGAGTTGTGAGCAAAGAACACGACTGGCTTCCTCTGGATCTCTGCTTTCTCTGCTTTCCTGTCCCACTGTATGGGCTCTTCTGCATGAACACACTTCCGCAATTGCGGTGCTCTCTGCTACAAGCCCTTGCCAGAGCCAAGCAGATGCTAGCTAGCACCATGCTCAAGTACCCCCCGAACTGTGAGCTAAAGAACTCTTTGTTTATACATCTTCAGCCTTGGATATTTTGCTATAGTTTCAGAAAACAGACTAATACATGGAACCAGCATGATCTTCTGCTTGACTGGGCCTCGAATGTGAGAGAAAAAAGAGGTTAACAGTGACTCCTTGTTGGCTTAAGTAGAAGGGTGGTTGCCATTTACTGAGCTAGGGAAAGGTTGCAAGACAGCTGCTTTGGGGTGAACATGAGAAGGATTAGACCATGACTTCCCAAGGTCCTTAGGGTTTTCAGATGGCATGGTTCGTAATTACATCGGGGCCTGGGACTAGACACGGCTGAAATACCTTCTTGGGATGAAGGCTTCAAAGAACATGACTCCAAGGACTGAGCTCTCCTGTTCCAAAACAGACTTGCACTGACACTGTACTAAATGCTTTTCCATTTTCTCTTTTTCTATGTACATAATCATTTTTCTAAGTACATAATCAAAGGAATAAGTAAACGCAAAGCAGAACATAAGCCTTGTTACAAGATTTGCTGTCCTCCCAAATATCAAAATAGAATTCTACACTTGTGGGTCCTGGATGTCAGAAGACATTGTTTCCTAGATAATGTCAGGCTGGGCTGGTTTGAAATCACACCAGGGACAAACTGAAACATGGCTGATGGAAGAACACAAGCAGGGACTCATTGGACAAATAACCCCGAAAGACAGGATGCACATAAAACAGCCACTGAAGCACCTGATGAAACAGCACCTACAATGGGTTCATCACGGCAAAGAATGGGAAAGGGGAAGGAAAGCAAAATCAGTATTTTAAGTCATAGTAGTAGGGTTAAAAAAATAACACAGAAAAATATGTATAAAACCTAGTAAGGCTAGGAAGAGCCTGACGGAAAGAAAATAAAATCGTGTCCTTTTTACACAAGGCCACAATAGGGAAGAGCAGAAGGAAGCATCCCCCTCCCCCAGGGCCGGCGGGTAGATTAGAAAGGCAGCACCCCATTGCTAGAGTAGAGTAGCTAAGGGAATCGAACTTGTTCTGAAGAGAGGGAAGAAAGAGGTAGCCAGACTGGGTGACTCAGAGGGCTGACTCAAAGCCGACAGTGGGGGCTGTCTGTCAGCTCCCGGAGGCAAGGGGCGCGACGTCTAACACATGTCAGGAAAGTACCAGGCTCGAGGCGCGCCAGGAAAGCTCCCCGGGCGCTCGGCCTGGGGCTCCTCCTGCCCTAGAGCCTGCCCTCTTACTCTCGGTGCCAGGGAAGTTCCCGATCGCTGGCTCCCCTGACCCCAGTGCTTCCACCGCGGGCGTGGGCTCCAAGGCGCGAGACGCCAGACGTCCCCCGCCCCTCGCTGCCCGCCACGCGCCCACCCTCCCGCCTCCGCGGCCAGCCGCTCCCTTCCCACCCCGCCCGGGCACGCGCGGCACGAACAGCGCCCGGAGCTCCACTAGACAAACACCTGTCCGGCCCGGGCTCCGCGAGACTTGCGGCGAAAGCATAGGCAACAGGGGGCCGCGTTCTCGCGAGGCTTAGGAAATTTCCCACGGCCGTGTTGTGTCTGAGCCGAGTAGTGGAGAGCGGTGGGGAGGAGGTGTAGCGTGAGACCGGGCTGCCCGCATTGAGCACATGCGCAGTGCCGCCCGCGCGGGCCGCGCCAGTCCTGCGGCGCGTTCGGCAGGTTTCGGGCGGTGGATTCCAGTTTTCCGGGTTTTGGGGTTCCCTGCGGGGGAGTTGTACAGGATCTGGGAATCTCTAGGAAAGGAAAAGGCCGGGAGGGGAAGCAGGGGGTGCTGCAGGTGGGGCCGGGCGGGCGGGGCGCAGACCCTGCAGCTGGCCATTCAGTGTGCCGCCCGCCCGAGCAGCGCCTCGTCCGCTGGGGGCTTCCGGACTCGTGAGGTCCGCAGACACCTCGGGCAGCGAGCCGCGTCCCCTGCTGAACCAGCACATGGAGGACCGGCTTCTGTGCCGCCAGCCCCCTGGACTCCTGGGAGCACTCTGGCCGCGGGTGCCAGGAGTTCCTAGGGAGGCTGTGCTCCGATCGCGCGCAGCATGAGTCAGGGATGGGGGCGCAGAGTGCGGTCTCAGTCTCCGCACACCTGCACTTGTGGAGAAAACTACCTGGCGGCCTGGCGTGTGCATGCAAAGTGGACCTCAGGGATGTCTCTGCCAGAGGCCTTGGGCTGACCTCGTTTCGCACCCAAGGGGAAGCAGCTAAAATGGCACAGCTCAATTGCAGAAGTTTTGCGTCTGCAGAGCTCTGGCAGGATCAGACCACGTTGTAATCATGTCTGTCTCCCCACTCGCATGGGCGGGGGTCGAGTGAATAAAGATAGTCCCTGGCATGCCACTCTCCTAAACCCCAGGGATCCGTGTCGCTCGCGCACCTAACGCTGAGGTTAGCGTACAGGAGGCGCCCAATGAACGTTTGAATGAATGAAAAGGGCTGGGAACTCCGAGTGAGCGGGAAGCCACTTGGAAAACACCCACTAGAGGAGGTTGTGCGTCTGGGCTAGTGAAACGCGGCACATTTTCCCAGGACCCCTCCCCCCTGCCCCTCGCCCCGCCTCCTGACCCCTCCATTCCCGGTCCCCGTAGTAATCCCCTCCAGTTTTCCTCAGTCTCCTCGTACGTCCCCCGAGGGCGCGTCCCAAAACCCGGATAACCGGAGCGCTCCCCATGGACCACACGGAGGGCTCGCCCGCGGAGGTGCCGCCTGCGCATGCTCCATCGCTGGGGTAGGTTTCCAGGGAAGGTAGCGAGCTGGAGCCCTTTCCCCGCGGGCGGCGCGAGGCGTCTGGCTCTTCGCGGCGGCTGCGAGGGGAAAAGGAGCGCGGGGGCTGGGTGGAATCGAGGAGTGAGGAAAAAGGGAAGGGGCGGGGGAGAGGGACCAGGGAAGGCGTCCGGGGGAATCTCGCGAGGGTTGGAGTTTTGGCGAGAGTTTGTGGAAGATGGCGCCTGTTGTGACAGGGTAAGTCTGGGGAAACCGAGCGCTGGGAACCAGGAAAGTTGCGGGCGCCTGGCAGCCCGCGGCGGCCGGCTGGCTCGGGGGCCGCG
>NW_004955443.1:18889471-18891619 GCF_000276665.1 Chinchilla lanigera | reverse complement strand
TCGGGGCCCCGCGCAGCTTTGTTCTCGCGGCCGCGTCGCCTCCGCGCCCGGCCGGTGCCCCGGCCCCGAGCGCTTTGTCTCTCCGCGCTGCCCCCCGCGACTCTCACCCCCAGCCCTTTGTTCCGCCGCCGTGGGCGCTTTGTCCGCCCCGCCGCGCCCCGCAGCCCTTCGCCATCCCCTTCCTCCGCTGTCCCCCTTCCCGTGCCCCTTTGTTGAGTCCCTTGTTTCTGGGTAGCCCAGTGACCTGCCGCAGCCCGGGCACCAGATTCCTGTCTCTGTTTTTCTTCCATTGTCTTTTCGTGTGTCTTCCCCCTCACCTCTCTGCGTGCTCCCCGATCACCCCGGAGCCTTTGTCTCCCCCGCGGAGTAGCGTATTCTCGGCGCCCCCTTGCCCTGCCATCATCTTTTGATTTATCTCCTGCCCACGGTGTGCGGCTGCTGAACTGTCTCAGCCCGGGGCCCCCGTCCGGCGCTTCCGAGCGCAGACGGACTCTCCGGGTGGTTGTTGTTTGGGAGTCTAAAGGGTGCCCGGGACACTTGGTTTTCTGTCGCGCACCGCTGCTCTCCGAACCGGTCCTTTCTCCCGGGATTACAAGTAGTCTCCTCCCGTCCCGTGACCCTCTTTCTCTGGGGACTAAAGCATCTCCAGCGTTCGTTGCCATCTCTTTGGCCCTTTGGCCCCTGGTTGTTTTGCTTGGAAACGGTAGCCCAGTAAAGAGATCCTAATCTCTTGATGGTTATCCCCGTCCCAACCCGCCTTGGTTTCTGAAGGCCTAGGCCGAGGGCAGCCGTCTGGCTTTGCTTCAGGGTTACCTCCGGATGGGTGAGAGGGGAGAGTGCCGTAGGACGGTTGGAGGTGGGCGCAAGGGTTGTTTGTTTTTTCCTATTGGTGTTTGAGAAGGGTTTCTAATGTCCACAGTGGATATTCATTTTGGTGTGTGAATAGTTGAGTGAATTTTGGTGTTCAAAACTTGTGAAATGCTGGTGGGGAGAATTTCAGTTTTTTTCTAGAATCCACGTAGTAACTTCTGCTTTGTAAGGAGATGCATCCTGCTTGAGAATTTGATAGAAATGAATTCCTTAAGCGTTAGCGTGTACAAGCATTAGAATTTGGAGCTAAAATTTACAATTTGTGCTTTTGCTTCTGTAGATGTATGTATGGCAACCCTTCTGTCCCATCGTTGGAATTATGAGTGCAGGCTCATAATTGATCGGTGAATATTGCTTTTAGAATCCTTGTGGAATATATTAATCACAGGTGGTCAAAAGACAAATACAGTAATAGCCTTTAGTGAGGCTATCTTAAAGGTACTTCCTAATGTTAAAGTATTAAATTGTTTTTAGCGCTTATTGTTATGGTAATGTTGAAAGCTTGGGGTTATATATGTGGGAGTGTAGTGTGTATCCTGTACTAATGGCCTGACTTATCCTTGTGCTGGGAATACGAAATAGATTTACTAGAATTTTTACACTGAACGTGTTTTTCCGGAATTTGTTTTTTTCCTATTAGTTGATCACTACTTTTAAGAGATACATTACCCATAAGTTATTTGGAGTGTCATTTCATTTGTAAAGTTACACACAAAGTGCTACTGATAAGGGATATATAAGATGTGCTGTAAGGAATGTTAGCACATTGGAAAGTTTTTTTTTTTAATTTTAAATTTTTATTTATTTATTTATTTATTTAATTTTTTTGTTTTTTCTCCGGTACCGGGAACCGAACTCACGACCTTGCGCTTGCCAGGCAGGCGCTTTGCCGCGGAGCTAAATCCCCAGCCCCCAGAATTTTTTATTTTTGGTACCGGGAATCGCACTCACGACCTCGGGCCTGCTAGGCAGGCCCTGTGCTACTGAGCTGTATCTCCGGCCTCAGCTTTTTGTTTAAAAAGGTGGTGATTAGAATTAATGGGTTGAATTTTAATGTTTTCATGATTGGTGCATGAGGTTTAGTGAAACTTTGCAGGCTGAGTTCCGTGAACGATTTTTATGTATTATTAGGATGTATTTAGCCGGGCGTGGTGGTGCATGTCTGTAATCCCAGCACTGGGGAGGCTGAGGCAGGAGGATCGTTGCCAGTTGGACAAAGTGAGCTCAAGGCCAGCCTGAATAGCATAGTGAGACCCTGTCTCAAAAAGACCAAAAAAA
>NW_004955443.1:18878027-18889371 GCF_000276665.1 Chinchilla lanigera | reverse complement strand
AGATTTAATCACAGAATAATATATATATATGTATTTTTTTGTAGTAGGGATTGAACCCATGCACTCATGCATGCTAGATGAATGGCTTTTTACCAATTATCATTTGTCTGTTTTTTGTCCTTAGTACATAATCAGGTTTTGAAGGTGAAATCGAGCATACTGGTTCTGACTTCTAGGAAAGTAAACTTTACTCTGTGTAGTGAAACATAATTGGCTCTGAGATGTGCACCTAAGATTGATCACACAGACATCATAAAATCACTTTTACAATTTGAGTTGTGTCTAAGTCATGTAAAACTTTTATTTCATGACTAAATAAAACAGTACCTTTAAATGATTATCAGACAGCATAGTTAGAAGTATGTAAGATAGGATGATTTGTGGCTGGATACTTCCATTCCTTATTTTGACGATTAAAGCTTTAAATTTGTTATCCATGAATACTGCAGTGGCCCTCTGGAGAGTATATTTCTAAAGAAAAAAGTTTGAGGTTCAATTACAGTATTTTCAGATATGTTCTAATACACGCTCTAGGCCAGTAATAGCGAGCCTTTTAGAGCTTTTAATGAAAGCAGCCAGTTATGGCACACGATGCCATAGGTTTGCCACTACTACTCTAGGCATTAGATTTTAAATAATTAGTTAAGAATGTATGTGTTGCCCTGTGCCAGCAGATTTCTACCAGGGTCTTTTAAATTGGTAAGATTAAAAAATTGTTTTGGGAAAACTATTTTTGCCAGATATAGTTCATTAATCCTTGGAACCATGGGTGAGTAAGGCATTGTTAAAAAATGGCTTCCTTCGAAAATTCTTACAAATGTTAATTCTGGTGTTTCGTCAGTTTTGAGAAATAAAAGTGAAGACTTGACCTTAAAGCATTATTTTGCATTTTGCTTCCTCCTAATACTAAATTTCATGTTATTTCAAGTAGGGGCAATATTTTCTCATGGATGGACTAAAAGTTGTTATTTTTGGCATCTGGCTTTGTGATTATTTCCAAGTTATTCTACTTCCCCTGGGCCAGGTTCCTAACTCTGCAGTAAAGTGGGAATTACTGTAACTTGCCACATCTGCACAGAATTGCTGTGCCTTAAGATTTATAGGGAGCATCCTTAGATGAAAGGTGTGGTTAAGGTTTAGGAACTGTTACTGAAGTAAACTAATGCGAAGTAGGTCATATTTTATAGGAAGTCAAGTAGGAGGTTATGAACTAAGTTCTTGGCAAGTTACAGTAGTGATAGTGGGATGAAAAAACCCCAAATATGTATGGTAGTTTGGGTAATAAAACAGATACTTCTTTTTTTCTTATAAATGTGCAGGGAGGGGGCAAGCAACACAAATTACAGAGTAGTATTTTTATGTTTGTAAGAGATTGAAGATCTGTCAAACTCCAATATGGCATTGTAAAATTTAGGGATTTTTTTTTCTATGCCTTATTTTCTGCATGTAATAATATTTTAAGAGAAGATAGCATTAAATGTTTTCACTTGACTTTTAGCCAAGTCTGTTAACGGTAGTGGCAAACTTTTTTTTTTTTTTCCTGAGACAGGGTCTCACTTGGTAGTGCAGGCTGGTCTGAAACTCACTATGTAGCCCAGGGTGGCCTTGAACTCACAGTGGTCCTCCTGCCTCAGCCTCCTGAGTGCTGGGATTACAGGTGTGTGCCACCACACCCAGCAGTAATGGCAAACTTCATACATGCTTTGTGTTTAAAATGTTTTGTTATTTGCTTTCTTGACTATTTTCTATCTACTGGGACTATAGTTTCCCACTTGACTTTTGGTTTTAGGAAAGTATTTGGCACTTGGGGGACACACCCTAGATATCGAGTGAATGAAACCCATTGCTCCTCTGTTTCTGGTAGGTGATATCAGTTGTTACCTGGTTCAGCAAGCCAGGATCCTGTCTTCCTGTCTCACTGGCCCTTTACTTGTAATCACTAAGAGTGATAGTTTTCCCTTGTGAAAGAATTCTTTTGGATCTGTCTCCTTTGTTCTCATCTGGATCACTGCAGATGTAGTGACAGCCTCTGTGTGCTTTTAGAGTTATCCCCCTTTCCAGCTTCCACTTGACCGTGGAAGAGGACAACTGATACTCCACTCTTTAGTTTAAAAATCTTTTAGTAGCTCCCCCTAGCATCCTTCAGTAAGAGAGGCTGTAAGCTAACATTTAGGATTTAATCTGCACTGAGTTCAAATTTTGTCTCTGTCATTTGTAATCTGTGGATTATTGACATGTTAATCTATCATTGTTACTGCCAATTGTCAGATAATTGGTTGTTTTGAGGACTAAAAGAGATAATACATAAAGTATTACTAGAATTCTAGACACATAGTGCTTAAAAAATGTTTGCTAGCATGCCATATAGGACCCTCTGTAACAATTTCATTAATTTATTTGACTTTTTTTTCTCTCTTCCCGTTCAAGGCTCCAACCATATTTAAGAACTTGAAAATTTCCAGCGTAGGCCCAGAAGTTTAATGCCCCCTTGTACTTCAAAAATATACTGGTCCTTAATAGTTTATTATTCAATACTAAAATCAGGGGATATTCTGAACCTACCAGGCTAGGTTCGTTCCTTGCTCCTGATTTGTGTGTTTTGACTGGTATAAATCTCGTGGAAATCTCTTAAATTGTGAAATTGTAATATGATTATCTATCACTTTCAAATGCTGTTGGTTAGTTGTTAGTAGGCAGCTGTGGCAGCTGCTGCTGTGGCTGCTGTTTTGCTTTGATTTTTTTTGAGTCAGGGTCTGGCCATGTGTTTCAGTTGATCTTGAGCTTGCTCCATAGCCCAGGCTGGTCTTGAACTAGCAATTCTGTCTCAACTTCCTGAATACTAGGATTACAAGCATGTACCACTCTGTCTGGCTCATTTTCTTCTTACTAGAATGCTTAGCATACAGTAGAGGATTCAGCAGAAGAATCAGCGGAAGATCTTTGAAAACTTAATGTGACGTGTAAGATACTTGTCCCCTGCTCCTCCATTGTATACACATATTCCTCGTTTAAGGATTATTTAACCATGGTTTGGACTTAACACTGAGGCACATTGTTCGGGCATACAACTTGCGGTCAGCTGTCAGACTTATGACCCGTCTGTTTTTTTGTATAGTTCTGTACATCTTATTTTGTGTGTTTTTCTTTTGGACAATACACCTTGTTTATACAGTACTGTAATTTTTGTTGATTTTACAGTCCAGTACTGTACTTTGTTTTGTTGTACATTCCATACTGCTTGTAAGAGTAATGCAGATAAAAGCAAAGTCATCTACTTGGAGTTTCCTTTGACCATTTCTTTTTTCTGAATATCGTCGCGTATGTACAATTCCTCATTTAGTGACCAGTTCATTTAAGGACGTAGTTGCAGAAACAGAGCTCAGTCATTGAAGGAGGAGTGCCTGTGTTTGACTTTGATTCTGTAAGGAAACAGTTGCTTAGGTACTGAGAGGTATTAATAATTTCAGCACAGGCATTCTAATGGCACCGGAGAACACTATAGTAAGGCTTTTAGGTAAAAGTTGTTTTAATGTTATTAGAAAATGCTGTACTATATTGTTTGTATAAAGCTGGCAAGGTTCCATTTTAAAATTTTTTTTACATGATTGACTGTTATGTTTTTCTGTCTCTTTTTTTCTTTTTTTGGTCTTTTTGAGACAGGGTCTCATTATGCAGTTCAGGCTGGCCTTGACCTCATTTTGTAGCCCAAGCTGGTCTCAGACTTGCGGGGATCCTTCTGCCTCAGCCTTCTGAGTGCTGGGATTACAGGCATGCACCACCATGCCCGGCTTGTCATGTTTTTCTCAAAAGGTTGCATTACAGTATTTTTAAGAACTTAAGTGACTCAGGTATACGTGAAACATTAGGACATTGCAGATTGCTTTTTTGGGATTCATGCCAGGGAGTCAAATAATAAATTTATGATCTATAGGAAGACTCTGGTCTTGTGGACAGATTACATATAGATAATTTTTCTAAGTTTCAGGGTTTACTTCTATAAAGTAGGGAATAACCATTCCTTTTTATTTATCTGCGAGGCATTTTGTGACTATCAAGTAAGGTAAAAATATGTGAGATTAAAATTACAAAGATCAAGTAAAATAGCATATGTGTGATTTGTAAATAGTAAAGCACTCTATACAAATATCTTAATTATAACAATCAGTTTCTTCTGGTAACCTTTTACAGGCTGGTTCAGGATGGACTTTTTAGTACTGCAACCTGTGGTTTGTGGGTCATGTTTTAGGAAGGCAGCAGTGTGTTTAGTTCAGAGGACCGCAACCCCTGAAGTATGTGCTTTGGCATTTTGAGCAGACATATTTGGTAGATTACTGCTTTACCACGGATGTTGTCATTGAGTAACCCCCAACTTTTTGGGGTCTGCTGCTTGCTGCTCTCTTCTGTGCTTGGACAGCCATAACAGTGTGGGAATGTTGAATGCCCAGCTGCTACAGTCTTTCAGACATTCGCCCGCCCACAGTTCCGGATGCCTGTTAGGCCTGGCATGGCATCTTGGCCTTGCCTGCTGTTCTTTAGCCTTGCTTCTGCTTTGGGGAGTGCAGTGACAGCCTAATGGTTTGAAAGGGTTGTGTAATTCTCGAACACACCAAATTTAGGTGGGGGAGGTGAGGGAGGAGTTAAATGTCAGAGGCTGTGTAAGTGGTAGTTAATTACCTGTCTGTTTAAATGTTTGTGTAAGTTTGTTGTGTTGAGACACTGCATAAAGATAAGGATGATAGTGAGATTCATGGGATTCTTGGCAATCTTGAGAATATTTACACGACTTACATTTACATTAAAATGGTATAAGTAGCATTTGCATTTTAAGTTGCAAAAGGCTTACAGTGAAAGTGTAGTACTTGATAGGTGTGGGGTGGAAAACCCTAGAAAATCAAGTTGACTCTTGCTTTTTAATTCCTTTCCCAAGTTTTAGAGCTAATGTGCCTTGTTAATTAAATGATAATCACTTGTGAGTAAGAATAGTTTCTCACAAAATGCTTATAGAACCAAGAAAATGTTTATCACTATAAAACTTATTTTTTTATAAGTGTGTAAGGATTTTGTTATAGAAGCACAGTATTACTTTATGAAATGTGGAACCCGTGTTGCAGGGTTTTAATTTCAAACAACTTACTTTTAGATACAGCCTAATTTGCTTTAGATAGAACGTAATAGCTTTAGGCTAGTTTTCAGCATTGACACAAAGGTATTTGTTCCCCTTTTTTTGAAAGCTACAAACCATGAAAGTCTTCCCTTGTTTTGCAAGATATTTCTTCAAATCATATTTTTGGTTTGAGTGAGAAAAAATTTTATGCAAAAAATACATGATTCTGTACAAAGTTCCTAATCCTTCAAATGGGATAAGAAGAAACATTAAGATCCCAAGGAAAGGTTCATGAAAATGAGAAGTATGACCATACCTGCATGGCTCTCCTTTTAGTATTGTTTTAATTACAATATATTCATTAGTGAAACAGTTGTTGAACACGGTTTCAACTAGGTATGCTAGGTATAGGCCACTGCTGTGTGCTGGTCCTGTAAAGATTGCTAAGAAATGCTTTGTGAAACTATGATTTCGTGGAAATAACACAGGTGGGATGATTGAAATATATGATGAAAGTTTAAAGTAAAAAATTATTACAGTAAAAGACACAATGCCATTAATCCCCCTCAGAATATTCCCCCTCACTTTGGACACACCCACCATTCTTGTCACTTTCTGAAGCAGTTCTGGAAAGTTCTCTTTTATGAGTGTCCTCTTTACACAGTGTAATAAAAAGTACAGTGATATTGATGTGAGGATTAAATGAGATAAGGGATAGAAAGTGCCTAGCTCAGTTTTGTGAGTAGTAGATAATAAGTAGCTTCTCTCTTTTGTGAAGTGATGAAGTAAAAAAAATAAAGTGGGACGGGGTGTAGAAGGAAGGTAGAAAAAAAACTCGATTGAAACCTGGGTGATGAAATAATTAGAAATGGAAAAATCTGAGTGAGGCAAACAGGATTATGAGAATTTAGTTAACAAAAGTTTTTTTTTAGTTTTTTTTTTTTTTTTTTTGTACCGGGAATGGAACTCATGACCTCAGGCTTGCCAGGCAAGCGCTTATGCTGCTGAGCTACATCCCTGGCTTATTTTAGGATTTTAATAAATACCAAATTCTTATTTTTGCATACTTCTGTACTTAACATTGTTCTGCGATTATATAAATTTGTGTATATTGACTACTTATCTGTCTAATCTTTTTGTGAACTCCAAAAAGACAGGAGTAATATTATGGAGCAACTACCATCTGGCAGAATGCTACTTACTTGCTGGGTGAATGGGTATGACTTGAATGGGTTTGATAGCAGAGTATATAATGATATAATGCTTGCCACTAGGTGGCACTTAGTTTAAGTGTAAGGCTGACATACACTGTAGGTTGTTTTTTTTAACCTGGAACCCACAATGGAAACCTGACCCTTCTCCATTATATTAACTATTGTGCCATTTCTGTACTATACTTTTTGAGCTGGAATATGAAATATATCAAACAGAAAACTTCCTTAGAGTGTTGAAAAACAGCAATGTGTAATAGTGCTAATGTTCTGTAGTAGTAATAGTGTCCTGTAGAAAGAAGCTGAAGGGGGAGTTTGGTGAAACATTCTCCATCTGTGAAGTGCTTGAAGTGAAGCATGGTGGTTTCATTTTAGGCAGTACCTGTTTGTTAGTAAGGCTGTGTGGATTACTTTAAGGAAGGAGGCAGAATTTGTTTCTTAAAAGACTTGATGAAAGATAATGAAGTGGTGTGTGTACTGCTGTTATCTGTACCTTCTGTCTGATGCCTCTTAATGTTACATGCACTCCTCCTTATAAGGGAGAAGGCCGCCTTTCCCTGTATGTGTGGACCAGAAATGCAAACCCCTCAGCTCTCAGGCCTGGTTGGTGGAGTGCTGCTGCCATTGTGGCTTCATAAATGTTCACCTCTGAGGCCACCTGTTCTTTCTTCCTTTGCTGTCTTCCTATTCTTGATGCTACTGGTGATCTTTGTCTTCCCTATCTAAATAACCAGGATAGCCTCTTCTGGAACATAGTTGTCTTCACTGTACACCTCTCACCTACTTTGCTTGACTTGCTTCTACTCAAGAACTGGCTAGATGCAGTTATTCTTCACTCACCCTGGTCTCTGCCTCTTTTTCTTTAGCTTCTCAGTTTTGCTACTGCACTATTTGCAGTCTTCTGGAAGAGAAGATAGAAGGATAGAGTGAACAGAAAAGCAACAGGGTTGAGGGACACAACCTGAAATTTTATACTGAAAGATGGACTGATTTATGAACTTCATGATGAATATACAGTGATTTTTCTACTGTATGCCAAGGCAATATTTACTCCTGCCTATGGAGTTTATTGAGTTTACTCTATATGTCATCTGCTGCTATGTCAAGGAAGGAAATAACTCCATTTCAGCATTCCAAAGATAGTAGCGGTAGTATTTGGTAATTCACTCACAGCTTATAATAATCAGTGCCATTATTTGATTAAGTGGGTAGTACTGAATTAATGGAACTTTCTGTTTTACCATTAAGAGTGTTAAAAAAAAAAAAAAACAAACCCGTGTGCTGTGGTGGCGCATGCCTGTAATTCCAGCACTCAAGGGAGGCTGAGGGAGGAGGATCACTAAGAGTTGGAGGCCAGCCTGGGCTACAGAGTAAATTCAAGACCAACTTAAACTACGTAGCAAGGCCCTGTCTCCAAAAACCAACCAAATCCCAAACAAACCTGGATAGCTGTAGCTTTCACAGATAGTTTCATGATTATTGATACCTATGGCAGTTCTTTATTAGTCTTCCTCCACTGTAGTCAGTATGATAATGTACATTTTGTATACAGGATTTAGTGGATAACATTTACCTAAACCAATAGTTTCTTAGTTAAAAACTCCTGGAAACTCTGTTAGAAAATTAAATAGCTTTTAAGTTTTATTAGAATTTGAACTTAGATTTACGTGGTACAGTTGGTTTTTTGTCATGGTTATTTCAGGGAAGTGACTATCTTGATGTGGACTTTTTTTCTTTTCCTTCTTTTTCTTTGTTTTTCTCTCTTTTTTCCTTTCCTTTCATTCTTCAGGGTTTTGTGTGTGCCAGGCAAGTGCTTCACCACTGAGTCACATCCCAGGCTTGGACATTTTTCATAAAGGACGAATTCATGTCACATCTGTATATACTTAATATTGGTTCCTTTTTCTGACTGGAAGATGTTTGTTACAAGAAGTTAAACAGTTACTTAAATATATCATATAAAACGAGCCATTGTAGTCTTATAGTAAGAAGTAATTACTGCTAACACTAGGGAGAGAGTACGTAACAATTTTTAAAATGGAAATTCTGACATTTTAAAATGGAAATTTGCAAACAGTATTAAGAAGACCAGAGAACTGTTGTTTTGTTGAGTATTTGCTGAGTCCTTAAGGACATTGTGAGGGAGGTGGTGTTTCATCTTACAGATGAGAAGGCTGAGGTCAGGGATGTAGTGACTTAGTTCACATCCACACAGTGGATGCTTCTTCCTTTGCATTGTGTCCTGACCTGGATGATAGGCTTGTGTTTGGCTTCATATGAGTGCAGCACTGCTGGTGCAAGAAAGTCCCAAATACATGCAGTGTGATACCTGTAGAAAATTTTAAGGAAAGAGTTTATTTTCTACTAGGTTAAAAGTCTGTCATTTAGAATGCATTTGTTATTATGCCCTGAATCTTTGAAATCCAAAGGTTCTGTGAAGTAATGTAGTTTATCTGTTTGTTTATTGATTGATTGAGCTGGGGTCTTGATGTGTTCCCCAGACTGGTCTCAAACTCCTGCCTGAGACTCCAGAGTGGCTGGGACTACACATGCATGTTATTGCTCCTGGTTTCCATTTGTTTGCCTTTTAAAAAAATTATATTGCCAGGCACCTTTGGAATGTTTCATCATCAGTTAATCTTTCCTGCTTCACATTTTTAGCTCCCCTAAACTATGTCCCTTTCCTGTCTGTAGACCAAAACTTTCTCTTTTAATTTTTTTGTATGTACACTATATGTCCTCGGGCAAAAGTTACTTAATGCACTGTAATTTAAATTTCCCCATTTGTAAAAGAAAGAACATACTTTGGAGTTCTTGGGAGACCAAATAGACTGTATGCAAAGGCACTGTAGGACCAGGCCTGGTCTGTAGGAATTGTTTAGTGTGCATTTTCTTTCTTAGTTTTCATTTAAGCTACTGAAGCTATAGCCTCTTCCTTTCTTTACAGTTTAACTTGGTCTCATTTTGTATTCCCTGTGCTACATGTTGCAATCTGGTTTTTGCCCTAGACCATTAATAAATAACCTCTTTTGCTAAGTCCTAAAACCTCATTTCCCCTATTAGCTTACTTGCCTTTTTTTTTTTTTTTTTTTTGCATTCTTTGTTTTTATTGACCACAGTGTCTTTATTCTTAAGTAAAAAACTTCATCCCTATCTCTTGCTTTCTACCAGTATAATGGCTTAGTAGAGTGTTTCAGAAACAATGTGTGTAGAAAACATGTGCCATAAAAATGTGCAGACATCCTCTATCATGACAACCTTCCCGGTCACACGTCGCTTCTCACATCACTTCTGGTATAGGAATATCTGTCAAATAAAAACATGGTGTGAAGCTGGGCGTGGTGGTGCACGCCTGTAATCCCAGCACTCGGGAGGATGAGACAGGAGGATCGTTGTGAGTTTGAGGCCAGCCTGGGCTCCAAAGTGAGTTCAAGGCCAGCCTGAACTGCATAGTGAGACTCTGTCTCAAAAAGACAAAAAAAAACCCAACAAACCATGGTGTGTCCTCATCCACCTTATTCACTGCTGCACCATGCAACTTACGGCTCTTTCCCAGTCAGAACGACCATGAAAGGTAAATATTTTCAATCAGTTCAGGACATCAAAGCATCTTGGAAGTACAACTAAAGATATGAAAGAGGACTTCGAGAACTGCTTCAGAAAGTGGCTAGAGTGGTAGTGAGTGTTTAAAGTAAAGGGAGTCCTGGGGGCATTAATGAGGATGTGTCTTTTTACTGTAATACAATTTTAAAAACTTACTCATGCCATGTAGCCACTACAGGTGAACATTAATTTAAGTACCTTTCTCATTTCCTCTCCTTATTTTTTTGGTCTTTTTGAGACAGGGTCTCAGTATGTAGTTCAGGCTGGCCTTGAGCTCACTTTGGAGCCCACGCTGGCCTTGAACTAGCAACAATTTTCCTGCCTCAGCCTCCCGAGTGCTGGTATTACAGGCGTGCACCCCTACACCTGGCTCTATTTTATTGATGATCTGATTTTTCCTTTCTCCTTCTCAATATCTCTAAGGAGCTTTCTGGGCTCTTCTTGCTTACTGACACTTTTATTCAGACCTACTTCATCTCATGGTTGGATTTTTGTCATAGTCTTCTCGACACCCACTTCATCTGTGGTTATTGTCTTTCCTTTTTAATGTATGGCTTTTGGTTATTCGGCCCATCTATTAATTTTTAGGGTTTGTGTAACATACCTGGTAACAATTTTATTGTCAGAGGTGTGCCTAGATTTGGAATTGTTGTTTAGTTGTCTGTCTTGTGTGTAATTGAACAACTATGCTACTGCTACTTTCATTGTAAAAACTTGAGTTTTAAAAAAGTATCGTCAGATGATTGTGTATTATTTGTAAACTAAGTCAGTATTAAGTGTAGAAGATAGTTCCTCTGCATATCTAAATCCAAACTCCCAGAGATGTGTACTGTTTAGAGTGGGGTAGATGAGTTTTTTTCCATACTTGGAATACATTATTTTCTTGGTATGTCCTGGAAGAGTCATGGATACTGCTTTTTTGTGATTCTTTAGACAACAGAGGAAAAATTTTTTAGCTACAGAATCAACACCTGTAGTGTTGACTGTGGAAAAGTTTTGTTCTTCAAAATGCTACAGATACTTTTTCCCATGATAACAAAAGTAACAATATAAAAAGAAAGAAAAAAACAAAAAACAGTCCTACCAGAGTAAATATAAGTAACATTTTAATGTCTATTTATCTTTTCAAACATCTTTAAAATATTTCATCAACTTTTCCCCAAAGTAATATAAAAAGGCTGTAAAAAGTAAGTAAATATAAAGCTTAAGGAGGTGTGTTCCTTGCTTCTGCCGTGAAGATGGCCTTTAGAATTCAATGTGTAGCACTCCTCTAGACTTCTAAGATTGCGTTTATATGCATATATACTATACTAAACAGCATATTGTTTTTTCACTTGCTTGGGTCATTGAACAGTACAGTATTACTTTTTTTTTTTTTTTGGTCTTTGTGAGACAAATTTAAATTTGAATTAAAGTGTGCAAATGA
>NW_004955443.1:18870253-18877927 GCF_000276665.1 Chinchilla lanigera | reverse complement strand
TTTGTGAGACAGGGTCTCGCAATGCAGTTCAGGCTGGCCTTGAGCTCACTTTGTAGCCCAGGCTGGCCTTGAACTCACAAGGATCCTCCTGTCTCAGCCTCCCGAGTGCTGGGATTACAGGCATGCACCACCACACCCTGCTTCAGTACAGTATTTCATATGTTGCTGGTGTGACTCATTATTTTTAATGGTTTAAGGTGGTTTCCTATTGATTGATGGATTGTGGTAGTAGTAATGGAATCTAGGGCCTTCACATTGAGTTATGTATGTCCACACCCTTTATTAAGCACTAAGGTGCCCAGGCAGGGCTTAAATTTGTGATTCCTCCTGCGTCAGCCTCAGAGACTGCTGTAATTGCAGGCATCTGCTACCATGCCTGGCTTCCAACACTTATTTTTTTACACTGACACCACAAATACCTCTGTGCATGTGTAAAAATACTGAAAATCTGGATATCTTTAAGTAGAATTAGGTTTTATTTATTTATTTATTTTACATCTATTGCTGATTTGTGGAAGTTTTTTTTTTTTTCCCCCCAAGACAAGGTCTTGCCATGTAGTTTTGGACTGGTCACAAACTCACTATGCAGCTCAGAATGTGGAACTCATGGTGATCCTCCTGCCTCAGATTCCTGAGTGCTGGGATTACGGGCATGCATCACCACTTCAGCTGTGTCTTCTTACATATTTATAGCAGTATCTCATTTTTTGTTGAAATATCTTTTTCTTTTCTTTTTTTTGAGACAGGGTCTCGCTCTGCAGTTCAGGATGGCCTTGAACTCTTATGTAGTCCAGGCTGGCCTTGAACTCATGTAGCCCAGGCTGGCCTTGAACTCAAGGTGATCATTCTGCCTCAACTTCTCAAGTGCTGGGATTATAGGTGTGCGTCGTCACACCCAACTTCATCCATTTTTTTTATGTAGTCAGGCTTGTAGGTTTTTTTGGCTTTGTGTTTTGGTGTCTTCCTCACCCTAAGATTATGAAAGTATTCTTATATGTGTTCTTTTCTTTTACAATTAAAACAGACATCCTTTTACTATTAAAAACAAATACCTCTTTAACCCATGTGCGAGTTTGGTTATTTTGGTTGGTTTGTTTTGGTGAGATTGACCTGATACAGTTCTAATCTTAGTTTTTCTGAATGGACAACCAAGTATGCAGTATATCTGGACTAGGATCACCTGGGAACTTGTTATAAATGCAAATTCTTGGGGCTCTATCTCAGACTTTCAGTGTCAGAAACTCTGGAGATGGGGCCCAATAGTCTGTGCTTCAACAGGCTACCCTCTGCTGAAGTTTGCAGACTGAGTCAAGACAGACATTGACCTAGCCAGCTAGACTTCCTTTTCTCCTGTCTCAGTTTTTAACTTTGTACTGAAGTGTTCTTAATGTAGCACTCCTGTGCTCACACAGGTTGTTATTTTTCTTTGGATTCCGTGATCTCCTCTATTGCTTATCTCTTCCTCTGAAGAGTTCTGTCTCCAGTTAATCTCATGCCGTGCTCGATAAACTACACTAGTCAGGGTTTTGTCCCTACCACTTTGAAAAATGCTCCTATCAAGGTTACCAATTTTTCCTCCACATAACTGAAAGTGTGTAGTGGTCAGTTTTTATTGGCTGTTATCTGACTTAATCAGCAGTGTTGGACATCCTGTTTAGGCATTTTCTTCATTGCCTTTTAGGATGCTGCACTCATTTCCCTCTCACCTTACTGCTACCTCATTCTCTGTCTCCTTTCTAGTAATTTCTAATGTTACCAGATTTAAACTTGGGAGCATTCCAGAGTTTAACTCTTGAATTTGAACGTTACTTTGCCACCAGCATACATCTCACCTTCCTTTTCCTACTCTGCTCCTTGTAAGCACCTGGTGTTCTTTTCCTGGAATACTGTTTTCCCACCTGTTCATAGGACTCTGTCATTCTCCCTTTAGATCTTCCCAGATACGATCTTCCGTGACCTTGCTTTTTATCCCGTGTTGTATGCTCCTTCCTTGTCCTATTTTTTTGGTTTGTGTGTTCGATCAATTTGTTGATTGCTTTTTAAATTTTGTCTTTCTCTGTATTGGTATGTGATAGGTAGTCTTAAGTATTTGCTGAATAAATAAACAAAATCTTTTAACATTACTACTTTTTGAATGCTTAATCCTTTTCTTACTGATTTTGGAAAGCTACTTTTAACAACAATGTGTACAAAGTTTTAATGAATGCTTGGTGTGAATTCAGATCCATTTAGTATGTTTTAAATACAATATGTTGCCTAAATACAGTGTTCAGTAGCCCGGAGAGCATTTACTGCACTTAGACCTTGTTATAGTCTGGTGAGGGAGTTAGTACTTTCTTGTTTTACAGAAATGTAATGAAATTCATCTGCTGCTTGGTAAGATAATCAAACCCATGTTTTTGGATTTTAATTTTATTGCCATTTTGCAGTATGAATATCATAACGATAGTATGACTTAGCATGTGATGCTGCTACTCAGGGTCTCCCCTCCTCTTCCCACATGCATGGTTAACTCTTAGTTGTTGGACCACACGTGGTTAGCGGTGCTCGCTAAGCAGAGTAACTTCTTCATTTAAGCATGCAGAATTTAGTTTTGAGGCAGGGAGGGAAAGTCGAACAGGGAATTGTTGTATCGCTTCTGCATTTTAGTATGATTTTGGAACAAAGTTTTCCTGGAAAGAACACAAGCTGGTGTTCATGAAACACATCCTGTTCACCACTAACTAGTTTGGTGATCATCTTTGCTTTGCTGTTTTCAGCATAAATGTCATCTGACGTACCAGAGAGGTTAGAAAATGATTTTAGTACCACGTAAATGAAAGGTACTACTATGAAGAATGACTAAAAATTCTCATGGTTTGGTACCCTAGGTACCATTAATTCTTTCTACTATACTGGAATACTTTTAATTTTATGAAAAAGTGTTTGTAAATGTCATTTTAAAGTGTTTGCTGTCAGATTTTGCTGTTTTTCTGTTTAAGACAGCAGCTGTGGATGTGGCTTAAAAACTGATGAGTATCTACAATGATGAGCCTTTATGGAGCAATGAAAGGCTGCTTACAAACTGTAGCCACAGTTGCAATGAATTGTTTGTTATTTCTGAATCTCTTAAGGAGGAGTTTTTTTTTTGCGGGGGGCGGGGGGGGGTTAAGATTACTAACGGAGAGTGTTTCTATCCTAGTAATCTTGTTTGCTTCTCTCTCCTTTGTTTACTTTGAAGGAATTTGGAATAGTTTTACATTATTTTAATGATTTTTGCCTCCAAACATTTGAATTTCTAGTGAAGTTAAATTTTAAGTTTGAGGTGCTTCATGGGCATGGTTTCTGTCATCAAATAGTTTTGCTAGTTGCTGTGTATAGTGTAGCACTATCAATGGTACCTTACCTTGCACTTTACCTTTCTCTCCTGTCAAGCTGGTAAGTGTTGGGTTATTTGGAGCTAAATGTTTTCTGTTGGTGTATTTAACTTAAACAAATGAATAGTTTCAGGCATAATGTAGCTGGTTTTACTTAGAAAGAAAATTGTTTCAACATATATTGCAACAAATAATAACTATAATTACTAAAAAAAAAGTTTTACTCTGGGATAGTGAAGTAACACCTGGAGTTAACTATAAAAACGAAGGCAGCTCTGATGTTTTCTATAAAAATATTTTTTTTTTCAAAAACAATTTATAATTTAAAATACGAGTTCAGTGCTTGCTTTGGCAGCACATATATTAAAATGAGTTCATATTTTATATCAGTATCTAGAAGACAAATTTATTAAAAGAATCCTAGAAAATGTTTTTTTTTAAAAAGGTAGCTAGATTAGTAAGAATTGAAAGAATTGAAGATCATCATAATAAATTTACTTTCTTTGTAAAGTTCATGCTTTAACATGCTTCTTGATCATAAAATGTTAAGTGCTGAAGATGTTTGAAAAATGCAGGTTGAATGTGCAGGTTAAAACTAACTACTTCTGAGAGGTGTGGTGGCACACACCTGTAATCCCAGCACTTGAGAAGCTGAGGCAGGAGTATTGCCGTGAGTTTGAGGCCAGCCTGGCTACATACGTGAATTCAAGCCCAGCCTGGACTACATAGGGAGATCTTGTCTCGAAAACAACAAACAAAACAAACGAACAAACAAAAGTAGCTATTCCTTTCATTCCTCTTTCCTCCTTCCCCTTTTTCCTTTCCCTTTCCCTTTCCCTCCCCCGCCCTCTCCTCCTTTCTGCTCCCCTTCCACTCCCCTTCCTTTTCCTTGTTAAGTCTAACCCAGGCTTCACACAAGCTGGGCAAGCACACTGCCACAAAGTTACACCCAGGCCCCTTTCTTTCATAGTATTTCTTTAATTTAAAATATTTCATTAAAATTTGCCTCATCCTTTCTAGTGTTAGTGTTTAAACTGTGACAGTAACATCTGTTCTTTTATTGTGTGAGACAAGAGGATTTTTATGCACATTAAAATAACAGTTTTTGTGAATTGTAGTTATCTATAATCACTTTTAGATATAAAAGCATTCCCAGTGAGTTACTTCTGATTCATAACCAAATTTTAACGGAGCAGATGTAGACTACCAACGGAATAATTAGCCAAAAAATATTAGGGGGTTAGAGATCCCTTTGTGTAACATTTAACTTTAAATTCGTGACCAGTTTATCTGAGTAATTAAAGTTTTGAGGCAGTTAAAACTTCTTTTCTTCTCTTGAGACGTCAACATTTGTCATTGATAGCTATAATCACTAGGAAAGTAGAAATATTATTTCCATCAAACAGATGGTTTTCCTTGCACTGGAGATTCATGTTTATGTTGGATGATTTCCCACCCACGCCAATTCAATACACTTTTGAAAGATCACACCTGGTAACAGAATATGATACAGATATTGAAATGACTTTGTGAACTTAAGTGTTTCCTGAAGTTGGAAGTGTGTATGTATAGTTCTGGGGAACTCAGTTTGCTTCAGTGAGAGGAATCACTTATTATTGGATACTTTTTTTCTTGTCACAGATCCCAGGATACTGTTTCTGCTCAGCTGTCCTCTCAGGAATTCCTTAGCTACTCTTCAACTTTTTGTCTCTTACAACTGCCATTACTGTGCTATTTTCATTTTTGCTTAGTCAAATGACTACCTCTATCTGAGGCATTGGAAGGTTGCTAGGATTAAAAATAAGTTTCCACTGTGTTAGAGGAAGACTTTCAGAGAATGTAATGATGCTGGTGGTACAATTACAAAGTCACATCTTTTTAAATTTATATAGTGAATCTTTGGTGGAGATTTTACTTTATTAATAGGATTGCTTTTCCTTTTCTAGTGTCTTTTTTCCTTCGCCCATTGGTAATTTAATAAATACACAAACTGGGAATTTACATGTGTATTTGTGCTCCTAAAATTTAAAAATTTGTCAACTATTAAGATTCTAAAATTTTGTAGGCTGTATTTACTCTGTAGTTTTAGTAACAGGAAATAGTAAGTCAGTTTTGAGTTCATTTCCTCTTTCTTAATGGTCTGGGGATGTGAACCCAGTGCTTTCACCCTGAGCTACATCTAGCTCTTACTGATTTTTTATTTTGAGACAGGGTCTCGATAAGTTGCCCAGGCTGGGCTCAAAGTTGCCATTCTTCCTCTTCCCCGCTTAGAATGCTGGGATAATTGGAGTGTGCCACTGGGCCTGCCAGATTTCTTAGTGATACTTAAAACAGCCTAGTGACATTTTGAGATATGAGCAGATAGGTTGCCTTTTGGAGAGAGAGTAGAGCTTCATTTTTCTTTCTTTTTTTTTTTTTTTTGGTTTTTCTCCGGTACCAGGGACCGAACTCACGACCTTGCGCTTGCCAGGCAAGCGCTTTTGCCGCTGAGCTAAATCCCCAGCCCCTGAGCTTCATTTTTCTAATGTGATTAGTTTGATAGATTTGGAAGTGAATGGGTCGTAGACCTTTAAAAACTTGTCAAGGAAAACAAATTTTGATGCTTTGCATGTATTACAAGGAGGACGGTACCATCTGATGAGGTGAGATGGCTCTGGGATAGACATTATTTTTTTTTTTTTTTTTTTTTTTTTTTTTTTGGGATAGACATTAGGTAAATGTGGGGAGAAATTTTGGGTTAACCAAACTAAGTTTGAAGCCCTTATGAGAAAGAGCTAGATGAAGGTTCCCAGTGGCCAGTTGTGTGTGATGTTCCTGCAGTTCAGGAGAGAGGTTAAGTTGGAAAAACACTGTTATATAAGATACTGCAAAAGAGGCATTGAAATATATAGATAATTCAGTGAAATTTTCCATTTTTCCGAAGTATTGAATTAAAAAAATTATTGCCTTGCACGCTAGGCTCTACCACTGAGTCACTACTCCCAACCCTTCATTTGAAAAAAACTCTTGTGATAATATGTAATTAATACAGTTACTTTAAAGTTTGTTAATATTTTGTGATAGAGTCATTCAGAGGACTGGTTCCAGGTTCATTTTTAAAGATACGAATCAGTTGATTTTCATAGCTATAAAGCCATGATTTAAATGTCATGTTTAACTGTTTTTATTTGCAGCAATAGGACTAGAAGTATAGTTATTGGTAGAGCTTGTCCTTAGTGTACCTGAGGCTGTGGGTTTGGTCCCCAGCACCACAAAACAAACCGAAAAGACAAAGTTTCTGCATAGTATAGGAATTTGCTTGTTTTCATATGAAAGGGAATACATTTTGTGGCCTTTTTTTAAATAGAGAAAGGAATAATATCAAATTTCACAACTTTTTAAAGTACTTTGCCATGAAATGAGCAGCCTGCCCTCTATGGGGGATGAGAGATCTTCGTAGGTTCTCTTTATCTCAGGACGATGTATTGCTTCATAACCCTAACCATATCTGTGACATCTGCTGGTGCTCTGTGCCATTCTGTCTTTAGTCCCTAGGGCACTAATGGGAGGTGGAATTGATGAATGTCTTGTGTGATGGAATCTCACAAGCTCCAGCAGTCTTGTTTTATTTCATTTAAAGCAGCCATTCTTGTAGCAGACAGTGGCTATTGCTTTTTCATGAAATGCTTTTATTAAAAAGTCAAAGGTACTCACTCCGTGAAGATGGAGACCTTGTCTTTTATTCACTGCTCTGTCTCTCTCACCTAAGAGTGCCTGTCACATAAAATGAATTCAATAAATATTTAACTATGGAATGAATTTGCAGTGATGATGTTTTCCTGTAGATATTTTGTTAGAATATTTTGCATTGTATTAAGAAGCTAACAGAGGTTTAAAGTGAGATTAGAAAACATCTGTTATCAATTTTTTGTCTGTTTTTTAAAACAGGGTCTTACTATATAGTCTAGGCACGCATTGAACTTGCTGTATAATATAGCCCAAACTGACCTCAAACTCTTGATCCTCCTGCCTTAGCTTCCTGAGTGCTGGAATTACAGGTGTCTGCCGCCATGACTGTCTGTATTGCCAGTTTTATGGCAAATTTCCCACCTTTTTCTAATATTAATCTCCCATACCCCAATGATCTTCAGTGTTTTTCTGTGCATATTTATAATCACTTGCTGACAGAGAAATAGATTTTGGTTTATATCCTTACTATTTCCCAAGATAGCTTTTAGCTGTTTCTACTATGATGGGTCTTTTCTCACAGTATGTTCCGCCTTTTCCCTTCCCTTCCCTTCCCTTCCCTTCCCTTCCCTTCCCTTCCCTTCCCTTCCCT
>NW_004955443.1:18771674-18870153 GCF_000276665.1 Chinchilla lanigera | reverse complement strand
CTCCCCTCCCCTCCCCTTCCCCTTCCCCACTCCTTCCCTCCCCCTCTGAGGCTGAGGCAAGAGGCTCATTGTGAGTTCTAGACTAGCCTGGGCTACAAAGTGAGCTCAAGGCCAGCCTGAACTGCATGACAAGACCCTGTCTCAAAAAGACAAAAAAAACCAACCAAACAAAAAAAATCTAAACTTTCTAGAGAATACATGGTGTAGGTACTTAGTTTTGTAAGTCTCCTGCTACTTAGGATTTTTTTCTTCCCTCCCCTCCCCTCCCCTCCCCTCCCGTCCCTTCCCCTGCCCTTCCCTTTCCTCTTCTCTTCTCTCCCCTCCCCTCCCTTCCCCTGCCCTTCCCTTTCCTCTTCTCTCCCCTCCCCTCCCTTCCCCTCCCCTTCCCTCTCCTTTCCTTTCGCTACTGGGAATCAAACTCAAGACCTCACACTTGCCAGGCAGGCACTGTGCCACTGAGCTACATCCCCAGCCTTATGATTACTTTATATGCTGATTTTTCAGGGCATAACTTATATGTAGAGTAAGCTGATGGTTGAGAGTTTTGCTTATTTCTTAAGTCATTTTGGTTATTTTTGTCTTCTTGATTGCTATATCTGATTAAGCATTGTTTTTATTTGATAAAGAGGGAATACTAGGAGGAAGAGGAGGTGGAGGCAGGTGAAGAGGAGGAAGAAGAGGAGGTGTTATTTAGTGTGCTTATATCGCTAAGACCTGTTCTGTTGTAGAAATTATATTACGCCGTAATCATATTGAGGCTGAGTTCTCAGAACACTGGATTATTTTTATAAAATTACTTAATTAGGCATACCTGTTGTGTGACATGCTGAAACAAATCTGAGAGAGCACCATTATTAACCCTTAGCATTGTGGAACACCACCTTTTTCCTCAGGTGTGATCATCTGACCCAGACTGATTCACGTGAGGTTGAGTACCAGCTCTATTTTAGGCACGACAAAGCAAATGTAAAAAAAGAATAACATTTAGTAATTTCTAGTGAAAGTCATTTTGCCCTCTAACCTAGTGGGAAATGTTGAATTCTTGAAGGCACTGAATTAACTACTCTGTATAACATTTTAGTGGAAGAGACAGAAAGAAATAATAATTGAGATAAAAACTTTGGAAGAAGAAAAAGTTGACCACAGAACAGGAAGTATCGTTAAGGTTGCCCTTCAATAAAGTACCTATGGAAGGTCTCACTGAGCTTGACATTGAAGTAAGGGACCTTAAAGAAGTGAGATTGGGAGGCTTTGTATGTGTGAGAGAAGTACCTTCCAGTAAGAAGAAACAGCAGCTATAAAGACCCTGAGGTAGTGGGCACCTGGATAGATGGTATGTGAAATAAAGACAGGCATCACAGATGACTCCCTGTGGTTTGACCTGAGCAATGGTAATTATAGGGTTGCCATCCTTTGATAAGAGAAACAGGTTTTGGGTATGAGATTGTGAGATGAACATGTATTCAGATGAATGATTTGCTTCTATGGCTTCTGCATTTTGCATGGTGATGGATTAAAAAACCTGAGGCTTGTCAGTTCATGAGTTTTAAAAAACTTTTAATTTTACTGTAAATTGATGATACCTAGGGAAGATGAATTACTTTATTTGCTCTAGTCAAACATTGTAAAGGAAGAGAACATTCTTGAAGAAAAATGTTATGTACATTAACTTTGAAATACTTAGATTACTTGAAAATGTTTTATTTTATTCTGTGAAAGAAAGGATCAGACTCCACTTGTGTTACACAGTTAAAATCAGTGTGTAAGACTAGTTGGCTGATAATGGGAAGGAGAAAGATTGAACGTTGGAGCTATCTAGGTGCATAAGGTGGTGCTGTCTACAAAGATCAAAATGGACAACTAGGCTTGGGGCAAAACAAGGGAAACTTCATCAAAATACAAGGAAGAAAGTACTGTCCGTTGTATATTTCCAAGTGTGTCCAGTTCCTGTTTTATTGTGGTTGAATATACATATATGTATATGCACCCCCTCCCTCTCTCCAACTTTTAAACTATTTTAAACTATTTTTCACTGAATAGTTTAGTGAGATCAAGTACATTCACATTGCTGTGCAACCATCACTTACATCCATCTTGAGAACTTTTTCATCTTCCCAAACAACTCCTAAGCCGATGAACAGTAACTCTCCCATTTCCTTGAGTCCTGAGTGCCTGGTAACTATCATTCTTTGTTTGTTTGAATTTGACTACTCTAGGCATATTAGTGGAGTCACGGAGCATTGGTCTTTTATGACTGGCTTATTTCATTTACCTTGGAATTTTTAAGGTTTATAAAAATAGCATGTGTCAGAATTTCCTTCCTTTTAAAAGGCAGAATAGTACCTGTTGTATGCAGTGTATCACATTTTTAACTATCCATTTATTGTGGAGACTTGGGGTGCTTATGCTTATATGGGAGCTTGGTTATTTTTAGTGATTACAGAATGAATTGCCTGGTTATTGAAAAGTGAATAGGTAAATAACAGAAAAAAAATGAACAGATAAAATTGAGCTTAATAAACCATAACTACTATGCTTTTGTATAGGTAGATCCATTGTTGGAAAATAGTATTTGTTGCCACAAGGGTGATTATGGAAGGTCTTATATTGTACAACTTGAATGTAATGTTTCTTTACTATTAGGAAAGTGGCCTAAAATAGGTATTCTACTGGTGATGGGAATCACAATGGTCAGAGGTGTAGTATAAACTGGTTTGAGAAAAGCTAGGATTTAAAAAATATAATCCTTGGATTATTGTGAGGATAGATAATGTGTACACAGTTATGTGTACTTTGATATGCTCAAAACAGAAGCTATCACACACGCTATAATATGGTTAACTGAAGAATTATTTTGAAAGACATTGAAGACCAGGTGTGGTGGTACACGCCTGTAATCTCAGCACTTGGGAGGCTGAGGTAGGAGTATCACTACAAGTTTGAGGCCAGCCTGAGCTACATAGTGAGTTCAAGACCAGCCTGAACTACATAGTGAGAGCCTGTCTCAAACAAACAAACAAACAAACAAACAAACAAAAAAGGGAAGAAAGACATTGATTTATTGGATAAATGAAATACCACAGCCCCTTTATCTGAGGATATAATTTAAGTGATGTGGGTGTCCTAAAGTAGATGTTTGTCAGTAGTATCACCTGTTACTTACGAAGCTTTCTTCAAAATCTTGATAACTTGTGGCAAGGGATTTCTAATTTTAGTTAAAACGAGAACAGTGAGGAATGAGACTAGGTACAGTATAAAGGGAAAAAATTCCTCTTTTTTTTTTTTTTTTTTTTCCTTTGCAGCTTTTGTTTTTTTTCCAGTGACAAAGTCTTGCAAAACTACAGAACTCTATGGCAATAAGGATATCGACATGATACAGTCAAGATACAGACTGTTCCTGTCATCGTGGACATCTTTCATACTATTCTTTTACAGAAACACTTCTCTCCTGCTCTCCACCATCTAGCAACCATTATTTGTCTCCTTTTCCATAATTTTGATATTTCCAGAATGTTATATACTGGGATAATACAGTGTGAAATCTTTTTGGCACAGTTTTTTCAGTCAGTTTAATTCTCTGGAGATTCATTCACGATATTGTATGTTTGAATAGCTTATTCCTTCAAATTGTTGAGAAGTACTAAAATTTGTTCAGTAGTATCACCTGTTACTTATGAAGCTTTCTTCAAAATCTTGATAACTTGTGGCAAGGGATTTCTAATTTTAGTTAAAATGAGAACAGTGGGGAATGAGACTAGGTACAGTATAAAGGGAAAAAAACACTTTTAATTTTTAAGCTCTCTATAGTCTGTGTTTATTTAGCAGAGTTGTAGTTTTAATTTTTAAGCTCTCTATAGTCTGTGTTTATTTAGCAGAGTTGTAGTTGTATGTCTGAGGCTTGAAATTGTGAATTCTATTAATATATTTGAACACAATTTCACCTCAGCAAACTATATTATGTTTTGGAACTCATCAACAAGATTTCCCTTTCCTATTAAAACGTGTACACAAGCTGAGCATGGTGGTGCATGTCTGTAATCCCAGCACTTGGGAGGCTGAAGCAGGAGGATCACTGTGAGTTTGAGGCCAGCCTAGGCTACATAGTGAGTTCAAGCTCAGCCTAACTGCATAGTGAGACCCTGTCTCCAAACAAAACAGAACAAAAACATATACACAAAATGCTGCACATTAGATTTTTATCAGTCATTGGAATATTGAAAATAAGAGAATATAAAATATGTATGAAAAGGATAATGGACAATTAAAACAATGTAGCAAAAGTTTCTGGAGACATTTGAAGTAGTTCTAAGATGGCTCTTTAGATTTGATTTCATTTTCCCAACCTTATATTTAAAGATAAGCTAATAGCAAGTACTGGTTAGTTTAAATGAGAAGTTTAGCTCATTCCCTAAGTGTTGCTTGTTAAATTCGTTAGTTCTTAGCCATAGGTTTCACATGGAGAGGCATTTTGGTTATGGTTTTTAGCCAAAATCATCTTTATTATTTTATATCTATGCTCTCTGAATACAGAATAGCAGTAGTATCTGTAGAATATAGTGCAGGTCAAACTCAGTTTCTCCTACTGTGCACTTATTACAGAAATCACCTCACAAATGTGAGATTCATGTAAATCCCAAAATGTGTGGGATTTCTCTCCACTGGTAAGTAAACAGTTCTGTTACAGACACCAGTGGGGAGAGTTGACTAATTCAGTTCAATTTTGAAGGTCCATCAGAACTCACTGGTTGAGGTCTCAGTTCCAAAGACTGTCCCCACTCCAGATACCAGTTGCAAGGTGAGGACCCTGGTGTTTCTGATGTACTGACTCGTAGCTGGGGTTTCTGTGACCATCTTTTGGCTTCTATTAATTTGCTAGAGTAGCTCAGAGAATTCAGGGAAGCACTGTACTTATATTAGCAGTGTGTTTTGAAGAATACAAGTAAATACCCCAACAAAAGGATACATAGGGCAGGGCTTGGGAAGGTCCAGACACAGGAGCTTCTGTCCCTGTCGTTTGTGTGTGCTACCCTCCCTGCCAAGTGGATGATTTCTTTGTTTACTTTCCTGTAAGCCTCCATGTCTTAAGTTGTCCACAAGTTCTGCAAACCCTGTCCTTTGGGGTTATTAGGGAGACTTCATCTCTAGGTGACTGAAGTGTGGGCAACTGTGTCAGAATATGATTGGACCAAAAATATGAGGTAATTCTAATAGATTGAGTCTGGAAGCCCAGCCAGGCCTGTCCAGGTTCTCCTTGACACCTCTGTGCAGCATGAAGGACCCCCTCCAACATGGAGGTATCAGACAAACTAGGTCATAGAATTTCTTCATAGCCAATGCTGAGACAACGGTGGGGGAAGATTAATCTGTGCTCCAGATTAATGGGGAAGAGAAATTCTAGTTTCTAATACCTCTGTAGGAAACAGGAGCAGATTGGAAGGCAGGAGATGTGAGAGATTTTGCTTTCCGAGGCCCAGATCATCCCAGTATTATAACAAAGGGCTGGCTTTTCACCTTTATCACTCCAAAGCTGCTCAGGAACCAAGGACAAAAGGCAAAAATACTTTAACATTATCATTCTCATTATTTAGGAAAACAGGACTTATGAGAATTATGAGGTGGGAACCATGGATGGCAAAAGTAGGTATCATATTACAGTTAGTCTTTGTAATTAGGAACTTTCATAAATATTTTTACCAAATTGCGTTCTTGAATACTATGTGCAGAAGACAGAGATACATAATTAAAATATTAAGTTCTTAGAGCTCATGCTTAATAAATAATACTTTTACTTCATCAGTTTTATAAAGATCCAGCTGCAGATAAGAGCTAACCTACCAGTCAATTACAAGTACCAAGTAGACGGACAGACTTAAAACATCTCTCTACCTGTTGCAGAAAGTTCTGATGAGCTATAACAGACTGTTGAATGCCTGAGCATATCTAATGTTTTACATCAAAAAATCCTTCCCCCAGATCTTCTCTTGGAGTCTTCCCCACTCTAATAATAGCTGCTGTGCTCTGGATCACGGGCTAGAAACCTTGAAGTCACTATCGCTGTCTTCTTTCTCTCCAATGCCACATCCAGTGTGTCTGCAAATCTTACTGTTGTCTTGACCAGACCAAAGTTTCACCACCTCTGATGTGTCCATTGCTTCCACCCTGGTCTAAGCCTCGTCACCCTTTCTTTTTCTTTCTTTTTTTTTTTTTTTTTTTGGTACTGGGAATTGAACTCATGACCTCAGGCTTGCCAGGCAAGCACTTATGCCACTGAGCTATATCCTTGGCCCTCATCACCCTTTCCTTGCATTGTCACAGAACCCTCCTAGCTGGTCTCTCCTGTCATCCCTGTGCCTTATCACTTCTCAACACAGCAGCCCAGTCACTTTATTCTTCCTCTAGTTATGCTTAGATCTTGATCTTCTGTTGCTCAAGTTATAGGGTAGAAAGCTGAAGGGCCTGCATGATCTTTGTTGTCCTAAGAACATGTACACATGTGCATACACACGCAGGTACTGAACACATGCATACTTCCACAGCCTTCTGTCTCCTGACGTACTCCCTGCCACTCCTCTGATCACTGTCTTCTAGCCACACCGAGCTCTGCTGAAATCTGCTCTTGTAGGGTCCACAGGCCTGTTTGCTTTTTTTTTTTTGGTCTTTTCTGAGGCAGGGTTTTACTGTGCGATCAGGCTGGCCTTGAACTCACTTTGTAGCCCAAGCTGGCCTCATCATGGCGATCCTCCTGCCTCACCCTCTTCAGTTCTGGGGATACAGGTGTGCACCACTGTGACCGGCCTCAGACCTGCTGTCTGTCCCTTTTTACATCTTGAGATCTGTATTCAAAGTATACCTCAGTGAAGGCTTCTTTAAAATTGCATCCCATTATATGTCTTCCCTATTCTTGTCTTCCCTTTTTTTTGTCATAGTATTTATCACCATTTGTCATTCTGATTACTCTAAGCTGTATGCTGCCAAGAAATTTGGTCTGATTTGTACACTCAGGTATTCTCACTGCTTAAAAAGAACTGACATCATATAGATAGATGTTGAGATATCTTTTGAACAAGTAATTTATCAAGACTGAGAAGAAAATATTTGCAAGTGTGAATTAGAGCCACAGATTAGATAACTTGAGTGTGGAAGTTCTTTTTTTTTTTTTTTTTTTTTTTACTTTTTTTAATTTTAAAAATAAAAGGAGGAAAACATTAACAGACAACCTTTTACAAAAGGAAGTTCTAATTTAAAGCATAAATGTTTCTTGAACATTAAGTTAAAAATTATTAGGAAGATATTTTGATGTTAGAATTGTGGTTTTGGCGGTAATTACATTGAAGATTATACTTTAAAAGTCAATGAACCGTTCACATACATTTGTCACTTACTGTCTATAGAGAAGTTGTGTCTCATCAGAAATCACAACAGTATGTTCCTCACCTGTGGCTCCAGACTCCTAAGTCTACATCAGCACATTATTTATTACTCATGACCATGTAATCCTGTAAGTCACTAAAATTTGCATTTTTAAGCCAAAAGACACTCATATAACTAAGCTAAAACAGAAAATGATAGGGAGGACTTTGGTTTGCTAGTAAGCCATTTTTCATAAATATGTATGTAGAAAGACGAAGGAACAGAGGTACTTTTGGTTTAGGCTATTTCGCATTTCTTAGTTTCTTCTTCAGTCCTCGGAAGGAAAAGACATTTCTCTTGACTTGCTCATTTTGAATAAATGTACAGGGTGTTTATAGGTTAGTTTAATGCTCCGTTTCCTTTTTAAACATCCTGTACTCAGCTCTTGTGAACTAGTTTTTCCATCTCTTCGTTTTTCCTCATTCAGGTTTGGGCTCCCAGACAGGTGACATCTTGGTAATCCTGATCCATTTGCAGAGGGATAGGTACACACGTTTATATTTAAATATTCCTTTCCATGTCTTTTGAGCCATGGGCTTTTGCCACTTCAAGGGCAGCATTATCAGCAGTTCAACAGAAGAAATTTTAATGTTATTGAAAATCAGGATATACATTTTTAAGGAAAGAGCTTCCCCAATTGCATATTACCCAGAAGTAAAATTAACCGAACAGCTCATCTTTCAGAACCCCTGGATCACAGGTGTCTTTTGGCTGCTAGGTCTCATTAATCCTGGCTTTAGCTTCTTGTCTGTGGGTATTGGACTTTCCCTGCCCACAGTGTTTAATTGGGAAGAGTATGAAGAGTTTTCCTATCAAGGTAAGAATTAGAATAGTTTCTTAGTCCAGGAAAGAGTCTGAAAATTACTCAAAACTGAGGTTAGCTTTAAAGATTTGAAGTCCTTACATAAGCAAAACCCTTAGAGTTGAAATTCTTACAGTATATGAGTTCTGTCAGTATTTAATAAGACTCTTTCCAAGTACTTGGTTGACAAAGTTTGTTTCAAATTCAAGTGTCACTAGGCACAGTGGCTCACACCTCTAATTCCAGCCAGTTGGGAGACTGAGGCAGAGGGATGCCAAGTTCAAGGTGAGCCTGGGCAATATAGGGACACATTATTTCAAAAAATAAAAAAAGAATAAAATTAAAAAAGTAAAAAAATTCAAAGTGCCTGTAGAGCACATCTGATAAATTATGCCTGTTTTAATATTTATCAATTTGATATTCCATATTTTTAGAATTTCTTCTGTACACTATGTATGCAAAAGTCCATGTAAAAGCACTTACTTGATTTAGCATGTGGAAGATATTATACATTCTAGGCATTTAATATCAAGTTTTTTTTGTTTTTTTTCCCCAGTACCGGGAATCGAACTCACGACCTTACGCTTGCCAGGCAGACCCTGTGCCTCTGAGCTAAATCCCCAGCCCCTTAATGTATTAAGTTTTGTTTTTCACACTTAAGTCACTGTTCTAAATACTTTATTCATATTAATTCATGTTTTCTTCTATTGTATAGCTGTTATAATTAATCCCACCTTTTCAAATAGAAGTAAAATATCTAGAGGTTAATTTAAGTACCTAGAAGTTACTTAGCTTGCCTGAGGTCTTATAGCTTGTAAGCAGTAGAGAATCAGACACAGGCAGTCTTCTCTTTAGGATTTATTATTGAACCCCCAACCTTTACTACCTAACCCCTGTGGTAAGTGGGAATGTACAGGAATGTGTACATCTGACGTGGTTCTTAATCTCATAGAATTTAACACATTTATAGATGTTTGGAATTTCCTATCCTGCTCAAAATACGTAAATGAATATATACAAAAATAAGCAATGTGGAAACATTGTATATAGCTAATCATATGTATAGGTAGCATATTAGCATATTCTTATTTCAATATTATTAAACGACTGCTTCCATTATACCTATATGCTGCAATTTAACCATTCCTCTGTTATTAGAAAAAAATACCTAAGTGAGTGGTGGCAAACCTAACGGCATGCATCCTGCAGCAGGCTGTTTGTATCATTGAAAGCTCTGAAAGGTTCACCGTCACTGAGCTAGGCCTTTCCTAGTAAGTAGTATCTCAGCAAACATTTTAATACATTCGTTGTTGTCATTTCAGATTACTATGTGAGGCTGAATAAAAGGAGAAGAGTTTAAAGTTATTGATATCCATTTTAACCCTGGAGTTTATACTTTAGCAGTAGTTTGTGGTAGAGTTGATCTCGTATTTCATAATGACTGTATGTTACACTTTGAACAATCAGAACCAAAAAAAAAAAAAAAAAAAGCATTTGTCTCTTGGTGTCTACAGGGGATTGACTCCAAGGCCAATGGAGGAGGCTTTAGTAACTGGCTTGGAAATGTATTTCTGTTCCTTCTATAATAGCAGAATCCATGGATGCAACTGGCATAATATTTGCATATAATCTACATATGCTTTACACTTTAAAACTCCTGTAAGTTATTTATAATACAATGTAAATGCTTTATAAATAGTTGTATAAGAACGGTTGTATAACTGTTGGAGGAGTAGAGTATAGGAAATAATGTGAAGTTAATCTGGGAGACAGGCAGATACGTGCACACACACACAGGAACACACACAGAGCTGTACACTGCTTTTAAGCAGGAGTAGGGAGAGGCGAGGTGGTAAAATCATCTGTTTAAAAAGATGGCTGTGGCTTCATTAGTTACTTTCTATTCTGATCAAGATCTTTCCTGTATGTAGTTTTGCCACCATTATCAGCTTTCTGAAAAGTGGTCTTCATTTTGTAATCTGCATTCCCCGCAATTTACAAAAATCTAAATTTTAGAAATGTGTTAGTTTTCTGATACTGGCCTTGAAATATTTTCATCAATTGACTCTATATTCACTCAGGAAATACTTTCACTTTCTCCTTAGCACATGTTCTGTAGCCCTAGCTGAGAAACATTGTCATCTTCTGCTCTTTGTGTACTAACCTTTGCATCAGCTGTTCGGTACAGAACTTTTGTCACCTACTTTCCAGGGAATCCCTCTTTATGGGTTAACTTTAGTTAAGGATTGCCTGATCACTCATCTTCCAGTAATCTTAGTTTTATGACAGTGAAGTATGTACTTCTTGATAAGTTATTGCTTAGTTTTACTTTGTGTAAGTATTCTTCCAGGTAACTGCATAGTATTAAACTTGCTACTGCAGTGTAGATTCTTAGATTTAAAATGTGATATGTATATTTCTTACTATATATTAAAAGTGGAATAATTCAAATGTTTTTATGTAAGAATGGTGAGACAGAGTAAAGAGGGGAGACACGGATACCTGCCAAGACAATCATAGATTTGGCAGTAAAACTTAGTGGTTAGCCATTCTGTAGAAAATAATTTTTCCTCTGCTCTCATACTAAACAATTAACACAGAAGCCTTCTGTAACCCGATGTATATGGGGACACCCTCCCCTCCAAGTGAACAAGCAGCTCTCTAGTAGACACTGTCTGATTGTTCTCTGGTTCATTTCAGTTCTAAAAGCAGATTCCACAGGTTGAAAGCTCAGGCCCAAGAAGCCACTTCCCTATCCCTGCCATACAAATCACAAGCATCAGCTGGTATTACCTGTGTTTCTGTTAGACAGTCTATAAACGAGGGCTTCTACAACCCCACTGGAGTTCTCTAATTTCCTCCAGCAGCTCAGAACTGGAGAAAAACCCTTACTTACATTTACTGGTTTATTGTACAGTGTATTACAAAGGAGATGAGGAATACCCGCTGAAGAGATGAATAGGGCGAGGTATGGGAAGAAGAAACTTTGAGCTTCTGTGCTCTGCCTGGGCACACCACACACACTCCAAGAACTTCCACGTGCTTGGCTCTCTACACCTTGACCTTTTGTATCTTTATGGAGGCCTCATTACTTATACATCATTGATTAAGTAATTGGCCATTGGTATTCAGTTTAATCTTCAGACCCACTTCCCTTTCCAGAAGTTGTGCGGAGGGGCTGAAAGTTCCAAAACTCCAATCCTGCCAGGTCAGCCCCTTTAAGAAGCCTCCTGGAAGCTGCCAGCTGTCTGTCAACTCATTAGTATACAAAACACACTTACAGCTGAAGATTCCAAGGATTTTAGGAGATGTATGTGAGAAATAGGGATTAAAAACCAAATATATATTTCATGACAGCATTGCCACCTATCTGTTCAATTATATGCATTTTATCAACCAATGTAAACTTTAGGGACTGGAGTTGTTTTTGATTGAATGACTCCCATGCAGTTATATGATTCAGTAATGCTGACACCAGGAGTAAAGGTGTTTGAATGAAACTGTTCCATCTCTAAACAAATTTCCTTTAGTACAGGGATGTGGATTATTTCCAGCTCTTATTCAGTTTAGAAAAAAATATTGTCATTCAGGGATGGAACTGGCACTTAGCAAGTCTTTAGACTTGTCTTTTAGGTTATTTGTATTCCTTAAGAAGAAAACTGGAGAAATAATTGGCATATGGATTTGTGAGACTTAACTTAAAAGACTGAAAGCAAGGGCAGACACATATTCATGTGAAGGTTGACACTGAAAATGACTGTTACATGGTACTAGCAAAACTTCCGTTTTTCTTAGTCATGGCAGCAGTTGACACAGTGCACTAGTGGCTTAACATATCAACACTTAAGTCCTTATTTTTTGTTTTTGTTTTTAAGTCGTTGAAATTATGAGACTATCATTCAAATGGAAGCATTGTAGTTCTTCGGAACCATTATGATCTCAAAAGAAAAGGAGAGTGATACAGATACTGGCTGAGGTGTTTTGAGGTGCATCGAAGTGTTCCAAGCTGTGACTTACCTTAACATGTTCTTGAAGTACCATGGCGTGGATTAAAAGGTATGCTTTAGAACTCCCCCAGTGAACCTAAGGTCATGAGTAGAATGAACACTCACGACTCTATATTTAAGTATTGCATATTTTAAGATACTTTAAATTTAAGATTGCAGATGTAATTATGGATTTATGGGGTATTTTACATTTAAAGTGTCACGTTTTTTTTTTTTTTTTGGTTTTTCTCCGGTACCGGGAACCGAACTCACGACCTTGCGCTTGCCAGGCAGGCGCTTTTGCCGCTGAGCTAAATCCCCAGCCCCTAAGTGTCACGTTTTATGTTCAATTTTTTTTTTCTCCTTTTGAGTTAAAGTTATGGAAGACATGGGGTAAATATTTTCCTTTGGTTTTAATAGTAATGGGTTATAATTTCTTTCAGCAAATACTCCAAAGATTACTCATGTCTTAGTCTGTAGTTATCTTTCTGATTTACATCATGGAGTAATTCTCAGCAGTGCTGTCAGTTCATGGTAGCCTGGATTAGAACCAGTTGTATAAATGCTTCACAAAGTTGGAGTATTCATGTGACCAACAAAATAATTCTTATGTGGGCCATTTCTAGTACAGTTTTTCTTTCACAAAGTATTTTCATTTAGATGAAAATGAATGATTTCAAAAATAATTTTGTGACTATTGTCTGTCTGTGTATGCTGATACTTATGTGTTATATATAGTTTTGCTGTTGTTACTAGGAATGATAATTCTTTTTTTTTAGAAATGATAATTTTAGGCTTCATAATAAATTTAGTCACCAGAAATTCTTTAGCTTTTTATATGCATAAAATTTACCTGAGTAATATAGTTAGAACTTTCTAAATTTGAAATTTTAGAAACCTAATTTTTTACTATGGTTGCTACTAAAACTTTTCAAGAACTATAGAAGTGGATCAACTCAGAATGCTGAATTCATTATGTTACATAAAGAATTATTTACCTTTTAGGTAATAAGGGAAATATGTTGGGAAAGTAGAAGTTTAAGTAATGGGTAAAAAATTGAATAGAAATATTGTGGTACAGCTTTTTTCAGGCTATCTTATGTTAAGGTCCTTTCGTCATGATCCTACCTTAAATTCTTTAATGGAATTTAATTTTTAAGGCTAAGACAAACTTTTGTATTAAAATCTAGTCCATAATGACAGTCTAGTCATGTTCCAAGGTAGAGTCATCTGCTTTTTAGCCAAAGCAATCATTGATTTCAACCCAGAATTTTATATCTGCATATAGTAGTATCTGCCTGCCAAAAAAGGCATTTTCAAACATAATGGTTTAAGATAGTGTACCGTGCATTGTTTATAGAATATATTTCTTTATAGTACTTGTTACTTTAAGCTGAAAATTTCTTCCTGGGCTAGTATTTTAGCCTCTGTTTGTTTGGTTTGAACTCCAGAGAGGACACACAGCCAGAGTTTGCAACCGCCAACTTTTTAATTTTTTTCCTGCAGAACTGGTGATTGAACCTGGGACTTTTGTACTGAGCTACATTTCCAGCCCTTTTAAAATTTTTTATTTTGACACAAGTTCTTGTTAAGTTACTAAGTTGCTCAGGCTAGGCTCAAACTTGTGTTCTTCCTTCAGCCTTTCAGAGTACTGGATTACAGGCATGTGTGGTACTGCTATGCCTAGCTTCCAACCACTGTTCTTATTGAAAGTTTACAAGTTTGTGGTTAAAAATTTAAGGATCAGATAACCTATGATTCATATCTAATGCTAACTTTATTATCTTGACAGATAGTAAGAATGACTTAAAAATATCAATGTATATATGGAAATATAATAGCATAAGTATATAATCATTCAGTTTGCATACCTGACATTGCTAAGTGATTGCACACAAATGGTTAGTCTAGAGTTGTGCATGTAGGAATCAGTGATAGATTGACAATGATAGTGTTGAGCATTAAATACCAAATTAGAATTTCTATTTTGGGAGGGGGTACTATTTTGTTTTTTCCTGTACTGACACTTGAGTTTTTTTCTGTGGTCTTCACAGAGTAAAGTAACCCATCGTTATTTGATGTTTTTAATTCTTTGACTTTTTTCTCATCAATGAAAGAGGTGGCCATTAGACATTTGTAACTTATCTATGGCCTTCTATTCTGCAAGGATGATTTTTGTGTTCTCTAAAGCTGTACTTTTCAAATTGCAGTTTTCAGGCCATTTATTTATTCACTTTTTTTTTTCTGGCTGTCAGCCCATTTAATACAGGGACAAGAAATGGATTTAGTGGGTTATGACCAGCCTTGAAGCATGTCTTAGAATTAGAGAATATGAGTGTACTGCATATAGAAAATAATATATTGCTTTTTAAAAAAAATTTGTTTCAGTTTTTAGAAAGATTAAAATAAAAATATGCACATTTATGTTGAAACCGATTGGGTTAATTGTTTAGTTTCACTAAGTATATGCCTCCTATAGTTACAGTTGCTCAGAAGTGGTGCCCCCCAATCCAAAGGCTGACTTACTTGACAAAAATACGAACTAATATAAACATGAAGAGAGAATAAAATCTATAAAGATTTTTTAAAAAGCTGTCATAAAGTACAGAAATAAAATCAGTGTTTTGATTAAAAAACCAAGAACTCTAAGAACCCCTCCATTGTCTTTTATTTTGCTCTTTATATTTGTGTTTCTCATGTAAGACAAACCACGTGCTGTATAAGCTTATGTGTCTGATTTATTTCACTTAACACGATGAGGTCCATTTTGTGCATATGTTTTCCTACAAATGGTTCAAGTTTATCCTTCTTTATGCAGAGTAGTACTCAATTGTGCGTAAGTGCCACATTTTCTTTATCCTTTCATTTGCTGATGGACATATAGGCTGCTTCTAAGATTTAGTTACTGTGAATTGTGCTGCAATGAGTATGGTTATACCTATCTCATTGTGTTGTGTAAATATGTCTTTAACCTGTTTGGGAAGATACCTACAGAGGGGACTAGATGGGTCAAATGAAATTTCTAGTTTTAGAGCAATCTCTGTACTGATTTCCAGAGTGATTTTATCAGTTTACATTCCCACCAACAAGGTAGAAGTTTCCTTCTTTCCCTTCTGTAGCCTCACTAAATTTATTACTCATTTCTTGGTGATAACCATTCTTTCTGAAGATGTAATTTCAGTTTTGTTTTAATTTGTATTTCTCTAATGGCCAGCAGTATTGCACATTTGTTCTTATATTTATTGGCCATTCATACTTCTTTTGAGAAAAGTCTATTAATTTGGTTGCCCATTTTTGATTGGGTCTTTTGTTTTTGGCCTTTTAATTTTTTTGAGTTCTATATATATTCTAGATATTTGTTTTCTGATGAATAGGTGGCAAAAACCCGTTCTGTAGGTTGTTTCTTTACGCTTTTGGCGGTTTCTTTTTCTTTAAAAAGGCGATGAACCTTTTAAATTTGATATGATCTTATTTGTTGATTCTTAGTATTCTTGTGCAATTGGAGTTCTGTTGAGAAAGTCCTTGCTTATACCTTTGTCTTGTCTTCCAAGAGTTTTACCTGTTTTATCTTCAGCAGGTTAAGCATTTCTGTTTCAATGTTTAGATTTTTGATCCGTTCGGACTTCACTTTAGTAAATGGTGAGAGATACAGATCTCGAGTCAGTCTTTGGCATGTGGATAGCCAGTGAGCACGATTTGTTTGTTTGTTTGTATTTATTTATGTTTTTATTTTAAAGAGAAAAATGCAAAATTTCAAAACAAGACAATAGGAGGGTAGCAATGGTAAATACATTGCATGTTGTTATCTTTAAGTTAGTTACTCAGAGTATAAGATATAGGCATTTAATTTTTTTTGTTGTTGATACTGGGAATATAACTCAGGACCTTGCTCTTGCCAGGCAGGCACTGTGCCACTGAGCTATATCTCTGGCCCTAGGCATTTAGTTGTCCAAGCAATATTAGCACAAACCTTTCTTTTCAGTGAACTAAGAGAAATTAGTAGTATAACTGTCTTAACTATCATATATATATATATATATATATATACTTTTTTTTATTTTTAAATTTTTTTTTGGCTTTCCCCTTCTTTCTTTTCTCTTTTTCCCCATCCCAGTTTCTCTTTCCTTTTAAATAGTTTCCTCCCATTTTACAATATCTGGTGCACGTTTTGGATCTTACTCTTTCAGCTTCTCACGCTAGGGAGACGATCTGATGTTTGCACATGTGAGTCTGATTTATTTCACTTATGAGTATGGTGTCAGGTTGCATCCTTTTACCTATAAAAGTTTTAAGTTTATTTATGGCTGAGTAGTGCTCCATTGTATAAAAAGACCACATCTTTTTTATCCATTCCTCAGTTGATGCACATTTGGGTTGTTTTTAAGATTTGGTTAGTACAAATTGTGCTGCTATAAACATGGGTGCACATACATCGTTGTGGTATGATGTTTTTAATTCTTCTAGGAAGATACCCAGTGGAGGAATAGCTGGGTCAAGTGGGACCTCCAATCCTAGTTTTTTGAGGACTCTCCACACTGATTTCCACAGTGGTCGCACCAGTTTCAGAGTACTGTAGTTTTCAATGTAGAAGTCTTTTACATCCTTTGTTAGACTGATTTCTAGGTATTTCATTTCTTTGGATGCTATTATGAAAGGTGTTGTTTCCCTAATTTCTCTCTCAGTGAGTTTGTTATTCATGTACGGGAAGGCTATTGATTTTTCAGTGTTGACTTTGTATCCAGCTATGCTACTGAATGAATTTACTCATTAAATCTAGCAGTTTTTTTGTGGGGTTTTTGGGGTTTTCTATGTGAAGTATCATGTCATTTACAAATAATGATAATTTAACTTCTTCCTATCATTGTTCCTTTTATTTCTTTCTCTTGTCTAGTTGCTCTGGCTAAAGTTTCCAGGATTATGTTGAATAAAGAGTGGGAACAGACCCCTGGGGACTGGGATATAGCCCAGTGGCACAGCGCCTGCCTCGCAAGTGTGAGGTCATGAGTTTGATTCCTGGCGCCAGAACAACAGCAGCAACAAAAATAGATGCGCAAAGAGTGGGGACAGGGGACGTCCTTGTCTTGTTCCTCATTTTAGAGTGAAAGCTTTCAGTTTTTGTCCATTTAGTATAATGTTGGCTAACATATTTAGTATAATGTTGGTTTGTCATAGATGGCTTTTATCAGATTGAGATAAAGAGCATCTATTCTTATTTTCTATAGGTTTTTTATCATGAATGGGTGCTGGACTTTGTCAAAAGCTTTTTCTGCCTCTATTCAGATGATCATATGATTTTTTTTTTCTTTTTTCTATTATATTGAGACAGGGTCTTACTATGCAGTTCAGGCTGCCCTTGAGCTCACTTTGTAGCCCAGGCTGACCTCAAACTTTCAATGATCCTCCTACCTCGGCCTCCTGAGTGCTGGGATTATCGGTATGAGCTACCATGCCTGGCTCCAATCATACGATTTTTGTCCTTTGCTCTGTTAATATGGTGTATTACATTTATTGATTTACATATGTCAAACCATCCCTGAATCCCTGGGATGAATCTCACTTGGTCATAGTGTATAATCTCTTGATGATATGCTGCATTGTGTTTGCCAGTATCTTATTGAGGATTTTTGCATTTATGTTCATTAGGAAGCTTGGCCTGTAGTTATCTTTCTTGGTTGGGTCCTTCTCCAATTTTGGTATCAGGGTAATGCTTGCTTCCAGGAATGAATTTTGGAATATTGCAACCCTTTCAATTTTATTAAAAGAGTTTGAGCAGTACTGGTGTTAGGTCTTCTATAAAGTTCTTGGAAAATTCAGTAGTGAATCCATCAGGGCCTGGGCTTTTCTTTGTTGGTAGGTTTTTTACTGTCTTCAATTTCATTGATACTGGTTGTTTAGGATTTTTATATCTTGATTCAGCTTTGATAATTCATATGTATCTAGGAATCTGTCCCTTCTGCATTTTCCATCTTATTAGAATATAAGTTTTCAAAGTGGGTGTAGATGATCTTCTGGATTTCTTCAGGGTCTGTGTGGTTTCATCCTTTTCATTCCTAATTCCATGGATTTGAGTCTTCTTTTCCCTTTTTGATAAGATTGGATAAAAATTTGTCAGTTTTATTTAATCTTTCAAAGAACCACATCTTCAATTCATTAATTCTTTGTATTGTTTTCTTAGTCTCCAGTGCTTTAATTTCTTGTATGAGCTTTTGGCTTAATCTCCTCTTTTTTTTGTAGAAGTTTGAGAGTCACCATTAAGTTGTTTATTTGCACTTGTTCTGTTTTCCTGATACGGGTATTCACTGCTATAGAGTTCCCTCTTAGGAATGCTTTCAGTTTGTCCCATAAGTTCTGGTATGTTGTATTGTCATTATCATTTAATTGCAGAAACTAATTGCTTCTTTAATTTCATTTGTGACTCATTGGTTGTTCCAGAGGGTGTTATTTAATTTCCATGTTTATGAAGTTCTTGTGGATTTTTTTGACATTGATTTCCAATTTCATTGCACTATGGGCTGATAACGTACATGGAATAATTTCAGTTCCTTTGCATTTACTTAAACATGTTCTTTGAGTTAGTATGTGGCCTGTTTTGGAGAATGTTCTGTGTGCAGCTGAGAAGTATGTGTATTTTGATGTGGGGTGGAACATGCTGCAAACATCTACTAAGTCTGTTTTTTGAGAAGTTTGGTTCAGTTCTAATATTTCATTGTTGATTTTTTTTTTTTTTTGTCTAGTTGCTCTGTCTTTTTGTGACAGTGGGGTACTGAGATCCCCCAATACAATAGTATTAGTGCTTATTTGATTTTTCATGTCTGTTAATATTTGTTTTATATGGTTGGGTGCACTGGTATTTGTTGTATATATATTTATGATTCTTATCTCTTCCTCTTGGATTGTTCCCTTTACAAGGATGTAGTGACCTTTTCTCTGTTAATCAGTCTTTGCTTGAAATTCACTATGTCTGTAAATACAAGACCTACTCCTACTTTCTTTCAGGTTCCTGTCACATGGAGTATTGTTTTCCATCCTCTGACTTTCAGTCTGTGGATTTTTTTAACTGTGTGAACTAGATTTGTAGTTATATAACAAAATCTCTAACAGACCAGAAAATTATATGAGTATATATGTCCTTAATGTCAGTTTTACTCTCAGGAGTTCAAATTTAAAAAGGGTCAGGGAAAAAAGAGAGAGGTAGAAGAAGAGATTAGAAGTCAGGAGAACAAAGTGGGATCACGCTAACTTTGAGAAACTGGTGCAGAAGACTGGAAGGAAAGAGAAGGAAGAGATAAAAAGAGCAGACCAAGAACCACAAAGAGGCTCGAAACCACAGTTATACTCATATAAAAACAAGATCAAATGATGGAGAAAAAAACAGAACAAAACAAAACAAAACAAAACAAAACAAAAAATAGAAACAAAACCAGAATAACAACAAAAAACAAACAAGAAAGGGGGAAAAAGTCCACTTCCAGGTGTGTCTCTGCTGTCACTGGTAGAAAATGTGTGTAGACAGAGTCCAAATTCATGCTGATCTATCTCTGCAAACCAGCGGTAGCTTTTTGGCAGGGTGGTGGAAAGGGTTAGACAGCCTATATCTTCTGCCCTAGACCAGATTCTTTCAGCCTGCAGCCATCAGTGCACCTTCTCCGGGCCTGAGCCCAGCTGGGAGCTGCTAGGTGGAGCTGGCAGCTGCTCTGAGTTCGGAGCTCAGTTGGCTTCTCTCCAAGATGGCTTCCAGCCTATTGCTTTCTTGCATGGGATGACTGAGCCCTCAGCACTCACCATGAGCTAGTGCAGTCCTTCACATTTGCTGCCCCCCTCCACTGCTGCGTTTCTCTGTGGAGTCCTCTAGGGTCACCAATAGTCACTGTGTGTCTGGAGGTTTGAACGGCACCTCTTGCACAGTGAGAGGGGAGAAAGTTCCACCAGCTACCTTATTCCTCTTCTTTGAAGTTTTCTTTCACTCTCTGTGGGCTTCATTTTGTGCCTCAGATCCTTCCTGGATTCAGGGGACCCACTTCTCTACCTCTTATTTTCCTCACATTCCAGCACCTGGCTGGTAACATTCAGAGAGGCTCTTTTCTCTACTGCTTACTACTCTGCCATCTTGGGTGATCACCCACCATTTGTTTTTAAAGATGATGTCTTTCAGTGTAAGTTTTTGGTCCTCTTGTCAAAGATCAGGTAGCTGAATGTATCTGGAGTTGTTTCTACATCCTCTATTTTGTTTCAGTATCCATGTGTCTGTTTTATGGCCAGTAATATGCTGGGTTTTTTTTTTTTTTTTTTTTTTTTTTTAAATCACTGTACCTGTCTTAGGTTTCTCTCATTGCTGAGACAAAATACCCAATACCCATAAGAGACGAAAGATTTATTTAGCTCACAGTTTGTAGAGGTTTTAATTCATAGTTGGCTGGCTCCAGCGCAAGGTGGCATGACAGAAAGGCATCACAGCAAGTGAACAGTCCATGGTAAAGCACTGCAGACAGAAGGCAGCAAGCAAGCCACAAACAGGGACCCTCTTTCTGTTCCTTATATTTTATCTAGGCTACACACTCTTAGGGTGGGTAGCACTCATCCAGGTGTGGGGCACCCTTAATTCTACCCAGAATTATGCCAAACCAATCAGTGGAGTAATTTAATCACACACCTTGATCCCGCATCATACGCCCTAGATCCAGCCGCCTCTGAAAAGCCCCACCTGTGACCCCATGAGGCTTTGGAGGGATATCTAGACACAGCTATAACAGTACTTTTGTAGTATAACTTTAAGTGTAGGTTGTACTCTGGTTGCCCAAGCTTGCTTTTGTTACTATAGGTCTCTTCTGGATCTGTATGAATTTTAAGGTTGTTTAGTTCTGTGAAGAATGGATTGAGATTGTGTTAAATCTCTATATTAGTTTGGGAAGTATGGTTTTTTGAATTATATTGGTTCTACCTATCCAAGGGATAGGATATCTCCTTATTTTCTGATATCCCCTTCAATCATTTTTTCAGAGTACTATAGTTTTCATTGCAGAGGTCTTTTACTTCCTTGGTTAGGTTTAATTTTTCTTGATGCTATTGGGGAAGGCATTGTTTCCCTAATTTCTGGGTGAGTTTACTATTGATGTGTAGGAACACTTGATTTTATCTGAGTGTGAATGTGTGTGTGTGTGTGTGTGTGTGTGTGTGTGTGTGTGTGTGTGTGTGTGTTGGCTTTGTATCTTGTTATACTACTGAATTTGGCTAAATATCTAGGAATGTTTGGGTGGGATGTTTTGGATCTTCTATATAGAGGATCATGTCATCTGGAAATAATGATAGTGTGACTTCTTCCTTTCCTGTGTATATCTCTTTTCTTTTTATCTCTTGCTGATTGCTGTTGCTAATGTTTCAAGAACTATATTGAACCAAAGTGGTGCTAGCACACATCTCTGTCTTGTTTCTGATTTTAGAGGAAAAGCTTTCAGCTTTTCTCCATTTAATATTATGTTGACCATTGTTTTATCATAAAATGGCTTTTATTAGATTGGGAGAAGGTCATTCTATATTTTCTTTAGGGTTTTTTTTTTTTTAAATCATGAATGGATGTTGGGTTTTTAAAGGCTTTTTCTGCATCAGTTGAGATGATCATGTGGTTATTGTCCTTGCTTCTGTTTATGTGGTGTATTGCATTTATTGATTTGTGTATGTTGAACCATCCTTTTATTCTTGGGATGACTCCTACTTGGTCAGGGATATGTGATTTCTTTTTATGACTTCTTGCATTCTGTTTGCCAGTATCTTTTTGAGGATTTTTTTGTCTGTATTCACTAAAGAGATTGCCTATAGGTCTCTATTTTGGTTGGGTCCTTGTTTGGTTTTGGAACCAGGGTAATGCTAGCTATCAGGAATCATACTCCTTCCCTTTCAGTTTCATTAAAGAGTTTGAGGAGCATTTGTGTTAGATCTCTAAAGTGGAATTTGGCAGTGAATCCATGAGGATCTGGCCAAAAAGTTGTAGTTCTTTTTATTAAGTGGTATTAATTCTGTGTTGTTTTGCCTTGCTAAAAATTAAGTGAGCAGGAAAAGTTCCAGTTTGTGGTTTCTAATGGTATACCATATCCTCTACATCACTTTCAAGAGTCCCTTTTCATCTATTTTGTTTGAAATAAAGGTTATTATAGGAGATTATCTAGGGAGTAGAAGTGGAGAGCCTAACAGTAGTAGCTTTTGAGTGGTGTTAACTGAGGCTGTTTTATTAAGTAATGATCTCTTATTTTGCTTGTTGGCATGTCTCTTGGTGTTTATTAACCCTTAGGTGGGTTGGTTTCAAATGACCAGTGCTAGCATATTCTGGAGTTAATAAGTCTCCCCATTATATTAAATGGAAAAGAACAGAATAGGAAATATAATACAATATAGATTATTTTGTTTTGTTTTTTGGTTTTTTTGAGATGGGGTATTGCTATGTAGTGTAGGCTGAACTTGTACTCACTGTGTAGTCTAGGCTGGCCTTGAACTCCTGGCTATCCTTCTGAGTGCTGAGATTACCATGGCTCACTATAGTTTTTTAAAATTTTAGTTTCAAAAGTATGTGTAAGTCTTAGGTCTCAGAGACCTAAGTTTTAGTAATGACCAACTGGGAAGCTCTGTGAAACTGTCTTATTGACACATTTTTCAGGCAGAAAAGCCGTCAGCTAAGATAGGTATTACCAAATTAATGGCAAGAAATAGATAATTAGGTATGAAACCTTTTTTTTCCCCCTGCTGTGTGTTTGTTTGCTTTAGTAAATTTAAAATGCTTATAGTTAAATTTATAATACTTCTTAGTTGTAGAGATATTTGCATTGATGGAAGTGTATCATATAGTTAAAAATTAAAAAAAATTGGTGATACACACTGAAACCCGTGCTTATGTGTACATTTGTCCATTTAACAGGTACTACTTTTAATTCAGAAGATAAGTTCAATGTTATAAAAATTAAGCATCTCTCATATACATTACAAATATTTAAGGTAATCAAATTTTAAAGCTTTTGTTTTTGTGAGGATTTTGATAATAGTTAAACTTCTATTTTTCTAGGCTATCACAATCTTCTCATAACAGCAGATATTTTGTTTTCTTGAACAAATGAGGATGATCACAGTTTCTGGTGAATATTTTTAAATAAGACTTCAAAGGAGGGCAGTATCAGCACACATGTTTTAAAAGTATATCTAAAATATAGTTTCTTCCTCCTTAGAAAACAAAAAGAGTATGAAGATTTCTGGTAAATTGTTTCATAGCAATGGAATTTGTACATTAGCTTTCTACACTTGGGAGTTGAAAAAAATGGAAGCTTTCCTTGCCAAAAGAGGAAGACAAAAGATAATAAGCATAATTCATCTTTGTGAGTTCTTGGAAACCGAGTTAAAGTACATAGTTCTCTTCTCTGAATTGGGTATGCTGTATTCTTTAGAAACCATATTTTGAAATTATAGAAGATAGTGTAATAACCTCAGTTAACTGTCTTGAGTGTTGCTTGTCTTGTCCAAATGTGTGCAGGCATATGTTGTTAGTGGTGGAGGTAGTGAATGAGAGCATACGCATTTGAAGTAGGAAAGAATTTTGAATTTCTTCTGTTACTTTTCTTTTTGGTTGAGACAGGATCTTACCATGTAGTTCAGGCTGGCCTTGAACTCACTGTGTAACCCAGGCTGGTGTCAAACTTCTGCTTGCTTCCTGGATGCTGGGATTACAAGTACACACATACTCTCGTGCAGGTGTGTACTCTCTCTCTCTCTCTCTCTCTCTCTCTCTCTCTCTCTGTCTGTCTCTCTGTCTCTCTGTCTCTGCTTCTTCTGTTACTCTGTTTACCTAAACTCCTTCTATCCACCAACTGCTCTTTGCCTGCTCCCAGACTGTCCAGTTCATTATACTTTTCAGTAGCACTGCTTGGGTCTTCATTTTAAGAGGACTGATTCTTTTTTTTTTTCCCCTTGATCATGTTTTTTTATCTGCTTCATCATCACTATGTATATGCTGATTATGCTGTTGGGAGCAATGAGATGGCATTTGTTTCTTCAGAGCTGTGTCCTTTTCTTTCGCTAGATTTTTTTCTCCTGGTGCATAGTTTAAAAGGAGAGTACATTCTGGTTTAGCTGCAAATTGAAATTAGTAGCTAAAGGCAGCACCCCAATTCCACATCTAAGATTAGAAGAAAGAGCATAAGTTACTACACTCATTATGAAGCATGACTTTTGAATACTTGGTTATTAAAGACAAGTCAAAATCTCCCTCCAGGAATGAAGATTAGCTGCTGTGAGACTGTTTTTCAAAAAATGTTTTAAATTCTGAATATAATAAAACTTTAAAAATGTTTTAAAGCCAGGTGGCACACATTTGTAATCCTAGTACCCAGGAGGCTGAAATAAGTTCACCACGAGTTCGAGGTCAGCCTGGAGAGATCCTGTCTCAAAAAACCAAAATAAATAACTAAATAAATAAACACATTTTAAAGAAAGGTTTAAACAAATTATCTCATTACTTTGAACAAATATCTCACACTGTTTTGGAAGTCTGTGAAATCTGTCATATTTCTTAATAGAGTACTCAAATATGAACCTAATTGCAAAAGTGAAATGTGGTATGCCAGTGGTACCTGTCAGGAAAATCAAGGAATGAGAAAAATATATTCTTTTAGAAAATAGAGTGAAGTCACTTTGTTTTCTTACTTACACTATGAAACAGCTAGGTCATTATGAAAAGAGCTTGTAAATGAACAGGAAGCTGTGTTCATTCTTTCTTCAAAATGCCTACCCTGTTGCTTAGGTGAGGAACAGTTTTCATTAGTGACTAGTGAACATTGTGAGTCTCTCTTAGCCCATTGAGGGGGAGCTATGAAGTAAGATGATGTCGACCTTAAGTGACCTTCTGGACCAGGTTTTGAGAGTTGCTTTTACAATTATCATGTTGGCATATAATATTTAAAAGTGTAAACTGTAAACCCGCTACTCTGGAAATCATGATCATGAGGACCTTCCTTTTTCTTCCTACCCCCTAATTGTTATGAGTAATCCTGGGCTAAACTTAGAATGGGAAGGTAGAATAGAAATCTTTAAAAAAAAAAAAGCATTTACTTTGATTGAAGGCTCTTTTGTTTATCACAATAGTAGTGATGAAGATGATCAAGGATGTGTTCTGTGTGTGTTGGTGGTGATGATAGTAGCTAAGCAGTTAGATTAATCTAATATACATTCCATTTAGCCTTATTGTAGTTCCTTTATTGTTGAAATTCCTTTAGAAAAATTTCTGAGTGAAAAATTTTAACGTGGATCAGAGATGGGGCAGAGGTAGGTAGCATGCATATTTGTTGTTGTTGTTGTTTTTTTTCATATTTGTGAAGTAAAGGTGGTTTGAGCAGTAGTGTCCACTGCAAGCATTCACATTTGAAATACCCAGTCTATCCCTATGACAGGAGCCGATTTTTAATCTTTGCCATAGTTTCCAAATCTGCTACTTTTGCCTCATTAACAGGTTTTGTTTATGGCCCCATGATATTGAATAGCAAGTACTCAGTAAATTTTTGTCAGATGAATACATTTTTGGTAGTACTAGGTTTTTGAGACATGCATCTGTCCTGTGGATGACCAATGGGCCACACACTTACCAGTCTCTTAATTTACAAGTGGAGAGAAAGACTAGATGTATAAGGAAGTATTTACAAATTTGTCATCATTGAACTCTTGTGAGAGTTCTCAAGTCTGAAAAATCTAAGTATGCTTGAGGGATTCCTTAGCAAGTATTTTGCATTAATTAACTCACATGCCACACCAGCTGTGTAGCATTCCCATTTCACAGATGTGGAGACCAAAGCTATAGAACAACTGTTAAGGTGCTGAAGTGGTTTGTTGATATCTTGTTCATTTTTGGTTAGGAAGACCTGGACTTTGAGGAAACAAAGAAATAGTTAACATAATAATTCAACAGATTTTTCTCATAAGGAATGAATATCCAAGTGGGAATTTATAGGGAAAGACAGATTATGATCTGTGCTTATATTCACAGAAGAAAACTTGTATATTCTAGCTAAAACATTTCCATACTGGGACTGACCAGATTTGGTTTGGTGGGAGGTAGACAATTGCCCTTTTATGGCCACCAGATCCTCCAGTGCTCTCTTTTGTTTCTCTTTGACTTGGTGGCTCTATACTCCTTCAAAGAGTCATTTTTCTCTTCTGTCTTTTGTTCCTGCTCCCTTGACTCCAACGTTCTCTCTCTCTATTTGTTCTCTATCCCCTCTTTGTACTCCCAAGCCCCCTTCTCACTCTTTCTTTCCCTCCCTCCTTATTACTTGCAACTTGAACAAAGGAATTTGCATTCTGCTTGCAAAGGAATAACAATAATGTAAATATTGAACGAGGTCAATTTTGAGTTACAGAGCAGATCAAGTAAGAAGTGAGCTGACCAACAAGGGTCACGAGGAAGAGGCTATGAAAATAGTATAAATCTTCAATCCTAGGAGGTTGTCCATAGTTAAAAGAGCTGACCCAGCATAATAGTATTTCTCTTTCAAAATAGAGCTTGTTGGCCTCTGAGTACTGACATAGGCTATGTTCTTGCACTGACTGTATAGAAAGACAAGGCAGAGTAACCCTGCATATGTACCCCTCAGCCCACGCCTATGCCTGGTCTTTATTGTGGATGGGACAGGGATGGGTTGAGGCACGGAACTGGGAATTGGGGTAGGGGAGAGAAGGAGCTAATGGCCAAACCAGAATGACATTAATTCTTGAGGAATACTGTAACCAAACCAAAGCATTGACAGATGTAACAAAATACCACAGAGGAGGTAATTAATTTTAAATTAAAGGTTTATTTCTTATAGTTCTGGAGGCCGAGAAATTCATGGTTGAGGGGCCACATATGGTGAGGTCCTTCTTTCTTTCTGTGTCATAACATGGTAGAAGGTATCACATGGACATATAAGAGTGTGAGAGGGGGCCAAATTTGATTTTATATCAAAACCACTCCCCCAGTAACATCAACCCATTCATGAAGACAGCAGTATTAAAGAATTCATGAGCACTGAGCCTTTGTGATCTAACCACCTCCCAGTAGGCCCCACCTCCTAACACTGTTGCATTGGGAGAGTATATTTCTAACACTAAGACTTTGATGGACACATTCAAACCTTAGCAGTAATTAAGAAGAAATTAAGAATGGCTCCCTTCAATTTGGATTTTCATTCCAAAAGTGCAGATTTATACAATACTTAGAACTAATACCTTCTTAATCTTAAATTTTTCTCCACATCCAGAGCTACTAATATTTCAAATTTGTTAAACACATTATTGATTTAAACATAATGATTTAGTAGATTATTATTACAATAAAGAACTTCCTGTTGAAATTGTTGGAAATCTGCTCACAGTATATGCAAATTTTCCTATCAGTTTTAAACAAGAGGACACTGAAAGGACTGATAAGGTCTATTGAGAGCTGCACATGATGGCAGTTCTTCATAGGATCTGAAAATGTGAATCAACACTTTTCTTCTGGAGACAGTATTTTGCAGTATAATTCAGACTGGCCTGTGTAGACCACATCAGCATTGAGTTGGCAGTCTTGCTGCCTCAGCTTCCAGAGTGGAATTACCACTTTTTTAAAGTGTTAACGTGATTCGTAAGGAGCATTTGTTATTTTTTGAGCAAGAGATAGTAACCTTTACCACTGTATCTTTGTGGGGGCATTCTCATGGGAAAAATAACTTCACTCATGTGAGGAAATTAACCATTGCTTTAGCTATTTGGACTTAGTAAAAGTGTTCCCTTTTCATTGTAAGATTTGTTCCATTAATACCAGCTCATTTATATTTTTTCCCTCCATTACAGAATTAACCTTTTAGGCACTTCAGATCTGTTTATAATTTGTTCATTTAAAAATAGTTGATCTAAATAATACTATAATTTAAGGCTGCAATTTCATAATAGTTTTTTGTTTCTGGTGCCTGTGTTCCTTTTTAACATATTACTTGCTTTTATAGTTGTTCAAGCTTGTAACTTTGAGCATATGTCTCAAAAGTGCACGATGGCCAGCATAAATGATATATCCTAAAATATCCATTTTGCATGTCAAGTTTGTTATGGAAATGGGTTGCAGTTTTCTTCTTTGCTAGGTTACTTATAATTCTTCAAAGATTCTGGGTTTGATTGATCTCTAGAGCTTTTAACACAGATTTTCCTCGTTTAGTCTTACAGTTTTCATCATATTCTGTGGTTGAATTATATTTTATCCTCAGGATTCAACAATCTTGGTTTGCTTAGAAATAGTTTACAGTATAATAAGTAATTTTTCTGAAACAAAATAAATTTCCAGATGAGGAGTAGTTTACTTAATGGGAAAAGTGAACGGACAGTACCAGTGAGTTAGGGGAAGAGAGGAAAAAGTCTTTTGAGGGAAGGCAAGGAAGATAAGTAATTTGTGAATGGCTTCCTCATGTATTTGTCTGTGGGACTCTTTATCTTCATTCTCAGTAGATCAATGTGTGATCAGAAGTAGTACCTTGTGACTTTATGAGCTTCAGCTTTGTAGATTAAAAATAATCTAATAATTAAATGTTGGCTCATAATGAGATTTAAGTGAAAGCATATATATGTAGATATATTCTGTCTGTTGGTATTTGTTTTCTCTACTGTATGAGGACAATATAGAAAGTTATGGGTATAGGTGGCAATAAGACTTTCATCTAACTATGGAATCAGGAAATGAAGACAGATTTTTAGAAAGGTAGTTAATGGCATTTGTCACTGAATTGTTTGTGGTGAAAGTCAAGAATGAGGAGGAAGGTACAGAATATCAGTACTGTGGAGAAGGGCAGACTTATGTGGGTTAAGGAACATGCATGTGCAGAAGTGACTGAAGAATTTTAAGAAATTGCTGCAGTGGAGCTTATCTCTACAGAAAAACTTAAAATTTAATTTAAACCTGATAACTAGACAGTAAACTAGTAAATTAACTCTGTAACATAACAGTTTTGTGGTTTGCATATTTACATTATTAACAGTTATGTAGAAGTAAATACATAATTTGAATGAGCCAGATTATGAAAGTTAAGTCCACATCTACTGGAGGCCTTATCCTTGGCTTCCTGAGTGACACCCACAGTTACGATACTGCCCATTCATTGCTCAGTGTGCCTCCCACTGAAACAGAACTTCGAGGAAGAGCTTATGCAGACGGCCAAGTGTGGAGAAAGGCAAGTGGATCTCAGATCTGCCTCCCTGCAGATAGTGTTGGGAGGTTTATGAAATAATGCAGCAAGATAATTTAAAGCATAGGGGCAGGAGACTGGAAATGAAATCAGTGGTGCGTTTGCACATATATAATCTTTACAAGATTCATGTTCAAAAAATGGGGGCAGTCACATGGTCTGGAGGTAAGAATTTTGGCCCCCTGATGTCAAAGAGGTCACCTGTCAGGCACCCACGAAGGCCTAGTTGAAGAGTTGTGGTTTCAACAAAATTGGTCTTTGTAACGTCTGCAACCCTCATCACGACTCACATATTAGTGGTGTTACCTACAGCAAAGCTAGTGGGACACCAGTGACACTGTTGCTGAGCTGTGTGACCTCTAACTTTAGTGATTTTTAAAGTCAACTGTAAGCAAGTAACTAAAGGTTTGCTGTCAGTTTCACTTATACCCTTAAGGCCTGAACTCCTTTACTAGTGTTTTGCCACCATAAGAAACTGATGCTCTGCTTTTAATCACCGCTTGGTGATCTGGCCAACCTCGGTTCCAAACGTTTTGCTTGTATGTTCGAGCAGAGGCTCTGATGGATCTGGAAACATTAGGCTGCAGATAAATACCACTCAAGCTTGTAGTCAGATCTTACATCAACTCCTGTGCCCCTTTGTGGTGTATTCCGCTGTCAGAGCCCCGTAGCCTCTTGAGAGGCTTGAGAGAGCAGATACTAGCTCCTTGGTCTGCTCTTGTGTTCCAAGCAGTGTATGAAGGCAGGTTGATAAATTAATGGTTCAGATGCATTTTGGCAGAAAGCCATCTTTTAAGCTTTGAATTGTGGTTAAGACCACTTCTTGAGTGGTTTTGGCTTTACCACAGATGTAAGTTTGTTCATTAGTAGTATGCCATTTGATAACAGAAAGTAAGTTACAATTTAAAAGAAAAGGATTATTTGGGGGATTAAGCAAAAAGTAATTTCCTTATCATGTGATGATATTACCTGAAATGGTTTGGACGTTTCTTCCCTGTTCTGACCATAAGAATTTTGATTCTCAATTTTACTGTACTGTTTTCTCTTTAACTCATGTAGGGTATTCATACTGTTTTCTTTTACTTGTTTTTAAAAATGGGAATTGCCATCTTTTGTTTATTTGTTTGTTTTCCTCTCTTGGCAATAGGCTTGAAACAGTTTAACTTCACCAGAGTCTTTGCTTTGGGCATTAGACCTTATATTAGTGCTCTCCTTGGTTAAGTGCCTTGATCTGTGGTTTATTGTTGGAAAGGAAGATTGAAAAGGCAAATCCACTAGTGAATTCAAGTACAGATCTCTGTCAGCTAACAAGGTGGCAGTTTCTGGTAAATCTGCTTTAAGTTGAAAATAAGTCAGAATTACATTTCATGCATCTAACCTACCTAATACAGCTTGGCAAGACAGTATTGGTTGTTTAGCTTTGTGATCATAGGGCTGACTGGCAGCTGTGACTTGCTGCCACTCCCAAGCACTTGAAGAAAATATTGTACCACATACTAGTGGACAGAGCAAATGTAAAAAATCTGAACTGTGGTTTCTACTGAATGAATGTAACTTCTGTACCATTGTAGACTTGAAAAATTCTCATTTGGAGCATGTAAGTCAGGGACCATTTGTTTATAATACACACTGACGATGAAGAATTTTGGCTGCTTACAAAATTGACTGATCATGGTTTGATGGAAGTTAGGCTGGTGTAGCATCTGCATAGTTTCTTTTTTTTTTTTTTTTTCCTGTACCGGGGATCAAACTCACGACCGTGTACTTGCTGGGCAGGCGCTGTGCCGCTGAGCTAGATCCCCAGCCCCGTGTCTGCATAATTTCTACCAACAGAAGAAAGAGGAATGGGAACATTTCTTCATTAAACTGAAGTCTATATGAATCAGATCAGTGTTCCTTTTTAATTCAGAAAAATACACTTTGGAGAATTATAATTGATAATGCTGAACCCTGAAGGCAGGAGATGCTCAGAGTTTTTACTGCTATATAATATACTCTCTTTGTGCAGGGAAAGTACAAGAGTAATTATTTCAGAAAGAAACTGACAAATTTATGATATGCGTACATACATCCATGCAGTAGTGAAGGTATGGTTCCCACAGCAAATGTCTTCAGAGTTCTGATTTCTGTGTATTTATAGCATTAGAAACCATTTTTCGTTTTCTAGTTATCAAAGAAAAATTTATTTCTTACCCTTATAAACTTTAATCAGTAGTTGAAGAATTAGGAGGCAAAGAAAGATTTCCCTTTACATTTTTTGTTGACCCTCTTAAAGCAAACCAAATGTCACTGTGTTATAGAAAGTATACTTTATAATCCTGGCACACTGATTAATGTACTGCCACCCTCTTCACATTTGTATATATGAAAAAAAAATCTGTTAATGTAGAACATGTGGAAAACAATGAACCTTAAACTCATTACTTTTTGTAGTAAATTTACCAGTATGTGAACTTGGGCAAGGCAGCTGATGAGCTGGTTTCCTCTGTATATGATGAGGATAATAACACCTACCTTGTAAGACTGATGTGGTTAAGAAGTGAGATATTCATGCAAACTATATACCATAGTGCCTACCTCCAGTAGCTGCTATTGTGATAATACTGCATCAGATGTACCATGTTTCGTTTGCCGCTATGTATTCCAAGTGTCTTGTACAGTACCTACCACATCATGTACACTTAAATAGTGAAAGAAAAGGAGCCTGATCCTGGGAGAACAATCAATTATCCTATTCTATTCTCTTTCCTTCCTCATCTCAGTTTTAGGTGAAAAAAGCAAAGGAAGCCAATTTTAAACTCATGAGTACAAGTATTCTGAATCCTCGCATATTTCTATGACCCTGAATAATTATTGAGTTAAAAAACATATATATATATACGTGAAGTATGTGGTTTGGCAAAAAAAAAAAAAAAGGAACAGAATTGATGTTAATGTTCTGCCTTGTCACTTAAAGAGAAAATGTTGCAATATCTGATCTAGAATTTAAATGGAGAAAGAAAGGACCAATTATATCAGGAATTAAAATAACCAGGCCACGTGGTAAAAACCTGTAGTCCTGTCTCTGGAGGCTGAGGCAGGAGGATCGTCTTCGAACGCAGCACTGGGCAACTCAGTGACTTACAAGACCTGTCTTGAAGTTATTTTATAAGTAAGTAAGTAAATAAATAAAAATGTATTATAGATGTAGCTCAGTGTAAAGGCCCTGGGTTCAGTTCCCTATACTGTCAAAAAAACTTTTTAAAAGTTGATATTTGACTTTTATCTTAAAAGTTTAATTTAATGTGAAGTATGTACTTTTTGAAATATTACTGATGAGGACTAGAAAACAGCAGCTTCTAAAATTTTATGTGAAAATATAGAAATAAAGTCCAGGAAAGGATACTCAGCAAAAGGCTTTGTAATTTTAAAGCTGGACTTTGCATTATGTCTTAATACCCTAGAAATAAAACACTTCAAGTACCAAATGAGAAATTAAACCATAAATTGGTAGAAAGAGGCCAAACATACCAGTGTATATTCCCCCATACCAGTTCCTCCCAGGCCTTCTGTTAGGCCCTCTAGTTTCCATCCCTTTCCAAACATAACCAAATATTGTCAGATACTAGAAACTATTTTGCCTGTTTTTGATTTTCATATAGTAAGCATCACATAAGTTTATGCCTTTTGAATGTGCCTTCTTTCACAAGTAGTCAACATTGCATATGTAGCCATACCTTGCTTAATTTCAGTACTTTGTTATATGATTATTCTGTAGTTTATCCAGTTCTTTGACAGTGATCATTTGGTTTATTTTTATTTTAGAGTTATTGAATCTTAATGGTGCTGTGGGCATTCTTATATTTTTTTTTGATATCCATTTGTTCAGATGTGAGGCATACCATTTGACTATTTTGGTACTTCATCAGAAATAAAAATCTAAAGTCAGCAAGTATATCTTTTAAAGTGTTGTCAAAGGTCTAGCAGTATCACTACTTTCTCAGGTGTATATACATTTATTTATATATTTATTTTGGAGACAAGGTCTCTCTATGTACAGGCTGGCCTCAAACTCATGGTGATCCTCCTGCTTCAGCCTCCCAAGTGCTGGGATTACAGGTATGCATCGCCATTCCTGGCTCAGGTGTACTTTTATTAAGGAAAAATTACAGGCTTTCATGAACCACCTAATTGCTTGATATTCTGTTTTAGAAGCTGAATCAGGAAGAATTTAGAGATGGGCCATTGGAGCATTTATAGGGAAACATTTCTTCCATATTTCTGATATTTCCATCCCTGTGATGGTAGCTTAAAAGGGTATAATGTTTGGCCTCTTTCTACCAAGTTTATGGTTTAATTTCTCACTTGGTAGTTGTAATGTTTTATTTCTAGGGTAGTAAGACATAATGCAAAGTCCACCCTTAAAATTATGGAGCCTTTTGCTGAGTATTTATTTATTTATTTATTTTTGTTTTGTTTTGTTTTGTTTCCGGTAATGGGAATCAAACTCACGACCTTGGGCTTGCCAGGCAGGTGCTGTGCTGCTGAGCTAAATCCCCAGCCCCTAGTGGTTATTTTTTTAAACGGTAATTTTTATAGTTAATTCTTGGGGGCAGGAAGTCACTCAGAGAATCCTTCTGGGACTTGATTTGTTTTTCTGCCTCTTTTCCTTTCCTACTAAAAGTCTTCTTGGCCCTTTCTGCTGTATTCTTATAGATCTGACCAGTCTCAGTGCCAAATGTCTTTTTACCTGTCCTTAACAGTGGCTTCCACATAATTGAACTTTGTTCGCAGACAGAGCAGCTATGCACTAAATGATGCATGTTTTCAAGAGTAGAACTCTTGGAGGACAGGTTGGAGAAATCTTGTAGTATGTGGTTGCACTCAGACTTCTAAATATCTTTTTTGGCGGGGTAAGAAGTACCTTTCTCATTTTGCTTTTTTTTTTTTTTTTTAAATAAAGAGTTTCAGTAGTATTGGAAAGAACATTTGGAAAAGTCAAGAGGAGTGTTAGCAACTCCTGATTTTCTCCTGGTATATTTTTTTCCTGAAACACGCTTTCAAGTGACTGCCTAACCATCAGAAATTCAAGATTACTTCCATCAACAACCTGAACATCTGTCAGAAAATTGTGTGGATAGAACAAAAATCTTCACTGCTTATATCTTGAGATGGGAGTGAGAAGTAAGCAAGGCTAAGAGGTACTTGACTCCATGATCACTTTGTGGATTTCCCAAGAAGGATGTTCAGGCATACGCAGTCTCTATTGAGACTCACACAGTTTCTCCTATAGGCAAGTCACGGGAGAGCTGTACTTGCTCACTATTTATTGCCTGGGCTGCCCTTCCTAGAGAGGTATAGATTCTAAGCATGTTGTCTCTTTCATTTTGCATCTTTACCTCGATGGTAGGATGAACTATTTATATACACATACACCCCCTGAGTTTTTGTTTGTTTGTTTTGGCACTTGTCTGTTTTTTCTGTTACTGGGTAGTTGCTGCCATGTGATATGGCGGTAATGTAGGCCCTTTTAAGCTGATCCTAGAGACCCTTTCTATGCCATAGTTGAAGGCAAAAATTAAAGGTGTATTGTTGTTGTAATATGTCCATGATGTAAAATCTTTTTAGCCAATTCTAAGTCTACAGTCCAATGACACTAAGTATGTTCACATTGTTGTGCAGCCATCACCACCATCTGTCTCTAGAGCTTTTTTCTGTAATCTAACTGTAACTTTGTACCTATTTATTAGTTCCCTGTTTTCCCCTTCTTCCTGCATGTGCTTAGTTCTTTACATGTTGTAGGATTGCTACTTATTTGTGACTAGAGAGAAAGTCAGGTCACTTTGGAGTCATAACTGAATTTACACCCCTCCCTACCATTTACCTTCTAGATCTGTGAACTTGGGTCAGGCTCTATACTTGTTCCTCATCTACCCTTATCTTTAAAAAACAGAATCCTTTCTGGAGAAAGCTGAGGGACTACCATTCATTTGCAGTGGTGAATTAATGGCCACCCTGCCCCTCTGTTGCAGATGGCCTGCTCCTTACCATTCATCTAATGCATGATTTCTTATGCCTAGTTAGCAGTTGTGGAATGATAGCATTGGAAAGAATTTCGTCTCTTCACTGTCATAAATATGTTTTATAGGTGCTGCTATATTTAAGAAATATGTACTCATTCATCTATTCATTTATCAAACATTTATTGAGTGCATTTTGAGTACCAAGCGTGCCTGCCTCTGACAGCCACCATCCTGGTTTCTGTCTCTGTGAGTTTAATTACTGTAGTTAGCTCTTACTTTTTTCCTTTTGTGTCTGGCTTATTTCACTTAGCATAATGTTTTCAAGATTTATCTATGTAGTATGTACCAGCATTTCTTTCCTTTTTAGGCTGAGTAATATCTCATTGTCCATATGTGCCACATTTTGTTTATCTATTCATTGTTAGTGGACATTTGGGTTCTTTCCACCTTTTGCCTATTGTGAATGATGCTACTGTAAACATTGGTGTACAACTATCGTTTTGAGTCTTTGCTGTCACTTTTGGGTATGTGCCCAGAAGTGTAATTGGTGGGTCATATGGTAATTGTTTTAAAATTTTTGATAAACCACACTGTTTTATATAACAGCTACACTAGATACAGTCTCACCAGCAGTGCCTGAGGGTTTCAGTTTCCCTACATCCTTCTTAACCTTGTTACTTCTGTTGTTGGTTCTGATAATAATGGCCATCTTAATGGATGTGTAGGATGTCATTGTGGTTTTGAATTGCATTTCCCTTATTAGTGTTGAGTAGATTTTCTTGTGCATATTGCCTGTTTTTATATTTTTGTTAGAGAAATACCTGTTTATTAGGTAGGCTTTTTTGTTGTTACTGTTTTGCACTATTGGGGGTAGAATGTAGGACCTTATGCTTGCTAGCCAAGCATTCTACCACTGAGCTACACCGTAGCCCTTTTTTGTTGTTGAGTTATAGGAATTCTTTTTATATAGTGGATGTTAGTTAATTCCTTAGATATATGATTATATGTATTTTTAAAGTAATATTCATTTCAGCTTCATTGTATTAGTTAGTATAAATATTCAGTTATCCACATTGAAGGAGTAGTGAGTGGTATTTTGTCAAATGCTTAGTTGGTGCTGAACACTCTTGTCAGTGCTTTCCATGTATGAACCTTTTGAATGCCCACAAATGTGTACTGAAAAAAAAAAAGGAAAAGAACTTGTGTGAACTTATTTTTGTTTGTTTTCAGTTGACCAAACTGAGACACAACATTTAAGTCCATTCTAGGTCACAGCACTAGTTTGCGTTAAAGCTAGGATTTGGATTTAAGCAGCCCAGCTCTGAGTCCATGCCCTTTCCATAGCACTTCTTCCCCAACTGGCTGTATATGATCAACCTGTGTGGTAAGTGAGACTTTGCAGGTCTGAACACTGCTTGACCCTTTCCACACAACTTTGTCATTCCTCTGTCCCCTGGGTGCCAAGACAGAAGGCAAAACCCAAGGTAGACAAAATCATGAAGATCAGAAGACCATGACTGAGTTCATAAGGGCATATGTGTCATATGAAGACACAGTTCATAAGATTAAGCAAAGTGCCTATAGAAGTCATTTGCACCAGTTAAGATTAGAACCTCTGTATCTCATTAAGTTGTATTCCTTTTGTGGAAGTTTAGATTTTTATAGGGTATGAACTTGAGTCTTTAGTGTGGCACAAAGGTTTAAAAATGGTTCCCTTGGTGAAATTTGTTTACTAAGATTTTTTTTTTAAATAGTGAATTCTTATCTCTACTTTTATTATTAATTTACTTTATTTTTAAGCCACTTGTATTCTAGAGTTGGTACTTGAGTGGTTAATGGTTGAGAAATAGAACATGCAATATCATTTTGTTTACCTAAGCCAAAGTTAATTAGTAAAGACAAAGAATTTGTCAGATTATCAAATGTATTCTAAAGCAAAATGGAATTTTTCTTGCTGCCCACTGTTATCAGTCATAATTATGTGTAGATCATGTTTCTGTGTGTTGTATATAAAATTAATGCTACTTTCTGAACAGCTTTTCTGTGTGTCTACATAGGCATAAGTGGGAGGTGCTGTGTGACTAGCAGATACATGATTTAAAAATTCTTTTGTTGATACAAATGATGCGCTATTCAACTTCTTTATGCATATTTTTGTACAGTTTACAAATTAGATGCTTCTGTGCAAATTTTCTGGAATTGAATTGGCCAGGTCAAAGGAATGTAATAGACATTGCAACAATGTTTTCTAAAAAAGTTGCACAAATTTAAACCCCCAACAGTATATGGCAATTTCTGTTTCTTCACCTGTGTACCACCCCTGGGTGTTATCAAACTTTAGATCTACAGCAGGCAATTTTAAAATAATTACCTTAATGACATAAAAGCGGAGCCAGAGAGCTGGCCACAAAGCCACCTTCCATGAATGTTTTTTGATAGGGTTGTCGCCACCAGATTCTGCAGCAAGCAGACTTGGGTCAGGGTCTTGATTAAGAGATACATGCTTCTTTGGGTGTGTCCATTTTGTTCTGGTAGAATTTTACTTTGTAGAAACATTGCCAAGGTACTGCAGAGTTCACCCACCTTCTTCAAATGTTAACATTTACCACATTTACTTTATCCTTTGAACACACACAAATACATGAACTTTTTTCCCTACAGTGTTTGAAAGTAAGTTCTGTCATACGACAGTATTTTTGAACATTCCCTTATGTAACTGCTGTACAATTGTCAAAGTTAGGAAATTAAAATTGATGTAATTCTGTTATCTGTAGGATTTATCCAGATTCTGTCAGTTGTCAAGTATGTTTTATAGCAAACACCCTTTCTGTTCATATGTCATATGGTGCAGTTATGTGTGTAGTCTTTAATCTGCGCCTGTTCCTTAAGTTTTTTTGTTGAAAAATCTGTTCCACAATTTGAATTTATTCCTCATGTTTAAATTCAGTTTCTGGGTTTTGGGGGGTGGGAGTAGCAATATCACAAAAGCAATATTTTGTTTTGAAAAGGTATTTGATGTAGTTTGAGTGTGTGTGTGAGTGTGTGTGTGTGTGTGTGTGTGTGTGTGTGTGTGCACGCATGCAGGATGTACAGTTCTGGGGATTGAACCCAGAGCTTCCTGCATGCTAATCACGTGCTGTACCACTGAGCTGTACCCACTCCCCCTAAAGATCTTTGAGGCCATATTTTCATATAGGGTCTTCATAAGAGATACTAATGGAGATCAGAATTCTTACAACTTACTTGTCCTGTCTGTGTAGTAGAGTTGAATGTTGTTGCATGCTTAACCCACGAGCATCCTTCAGGTATAGATATTTGGACAGAGAGCCTTAACCGAACCTGGTACTCATATTGGAGAAACCTAAAAAGCCAGATATCAAGCATAGTAGGAGATTAAGGTCTTAATCAGCCTTTATTTTCGTCTTACTTTTTCTTCTCTACACAAATCCTGGCATTTATGAATTCTGTAGAATTTAAATACAGTATAGCAGATTTGATGTAGTTTGGTTTAATTATGAATTTTAATATGAGTAGACACTTCTCAGAAATACAAATAGCGAATAAATACATTAAAAATGCTCATTGTTGCTGGCTATCAGAATAAAACACACTAAAACTACCCTGAGATATCATGTTACTCCAGAAAGAATGGTTATCATCGTAAAAATCTAATAATAAAAATTGCTGGTTAGGATGTGGGGGAAAAGAAATCCTACTGCATTGTTGGTGGGAATATAAAGTAGTACAACCACTGTAGAAATCAATGTGGAGATTTCTTAAAAAACTAAAAATACAAATTCGATTTGATCCAGCTATCCCCCTCCTAGGTGTCTTTCCAAAAGATTTAAAATCTTCATATTTCAGGAATGCATGCATAGCCATGTTTATAGCAGCACAATTTACAATCGTTAACTCTTGGTAGCAGCCATATATGTCCATCAACAGATGGATGAATGGATAAGGAAAATGTGATATTTATACATAATGGAGTAGTATCTTGCCATAAGGAAAGACAAAGAGGCATTTATAGGTAAATGGGTGCAACTTGAGAACATAATGTTAAATGAGGTGTCACACAAGATCAAACATGGTTTCTCTTATGAGAGAAAAAATATATGAGTAAAAATAAATACAAATAAAGAGTAAAATAGAAGAGCGATAACTAGGAAATAAGTTCAAATACTTCCCTAAATTGCATATTCTGTTCCAAAAATATTTCAATATATGCGGATTTGTTTCATTTATACTAATAGTTTATCTTAGTTCATTGAAAAGTTTCTGTTATCTGTTTATTTTTGTAAGGATCTTTTTAATTTATGTTTTGTACTAAGTAGATTTATGTTTTGTACCTTGAAGATAATTATACATAGTGTGACAACTGCTATGAAAATTTGTTTTTTTCATAAAATGAAAAGAAAAAGTTGATTGTAAAGTCAAAAAAATTATTAATTCGCTTTGTTAATGCTTTTTTGTTGTTGTTGTTTTGGTACCGGGAATCAAACTCAGGACCTTGTGCTTGCCAGGCAGGCACTGTGTCGCTGAGCTATATTCTGACCTTGTTAATGCTTTCTTTTCCCCTTCTCTCCTGCAAACCTCACCAGTACTTTTGCATTCATCTTAATCTCATTTTTAAGCAGAAAATTTGTGAGGTACAGAAAAACATAGGGAGTTCCTTAAAGTTTCACGACCCCATGACAGTTTCTTTTTTTTTTTTTTTTTTTTGGTTTTTCTCCGGTACTGGGAACCGAACTCACGACCTTGCGCTTGCCAGGCAGGCGCTTTGCCGCTGAGCTAAATCCCCAGCCCCCCCATGACAGTTTCAAAGGCAATGTTCTAGTGCTGTTACTAAGGCAGTATAGGTGGGTTTTGCTTTGTTTTGTCATTGTGTAATTACTAAATTGTGTACTTAAAGACAGTACCTCCCTTTCCCTTTTTCATTTTTGACTTGGTTTTGCCATGGGAAGTGTCTTTTAGCCAGAAAAGGTGTAAAGATGGTGAAGTCCTGATAACTCTTATCATGTTTGGCCCCAGTGCATTTGTGGTCATATACTTGCTTAACAAATTGGTAAATATATAAAGAAGCATATATGGTGGTAGGAAACACTGTTGTCCCATTTCTGAGGAGAAGGGAGTGTGTGTATATAAATGTAATGAGTAGGCAGATATTTTACTCATTTTGAAAACTCTAATGGATTGGAAGATATGTGGAAACCTCATTACTACTTGCAGGTAGGAAGTACTTTCATGATACATTGCAACTTTTAAAAAGTCTTCACACACCTTGGTATATAAATCAGATTCAGCTAGAGTAATTAACATTACAGTAGTTATTCTTACTTTGAATATAAGATCTTTGTTATCTGATAAGGGAAAAGTTAGTGAAGTTAAGGTAAAATTAATTTGCTAGTTTAAAATTACCCATATGGCATATAGAAAGTCAAGAATGTACGTTTCCTTCAGCTGTTGTATTATATGTGCATAATGGGTAATGATGGCAAACAGGTGTTTTATTCGACCTCACTCCTACTCTGAGGGAGAAGGGATATAGTACATAGAGCTAGAAGGAAAGGGCATGGTGTAAATCAGCAGTGTACCAGCTAATTTTTGTTTGCTACTTTAAAAAGTCTGGAATCATAATCTTTTCTCTTTAAAGGTTGCCAGGATTGTTTAGTTTATTACACGTAAAGTACATGTATATGGTATGTAGAAAATTGGAGAAACCTACTCATGTAAATAAGATATTGACAGTCTATCAGAAGAGAAATTTGATAGTAGTGATTCTGTTACAATGAAGATTTAATTCTTTACTTCATAAAATTAAAAGGGCCCTTAGGGCACTTAAAGACCTAGTTTTGCTTTTTGGTTTTTATGTTGTGAAACATACTATATAGCTATTACAAAAAAATGTTTTACATAAGAATAGCTTAAATTTGGTTGGTTCAGCTTATTTCTGGTTTACTTGTCAGTTCAGATCATGTTAAGAGGCATCTTGTTTTTAAGATAGATTGCCAAACTACATCATGAATTTTATTGAATCACCCATGATTAAAGATGGGCTGCCTTTTGTAGTAAATAATTTTTAAAGCTTTGTGTTAGTCCTCCATCAGGTTGGTAGCAGAGATACATCTTGATAAGTACAGGTACATGTTGTATCTTGTTATAACTTGACACTTTTTCATATGAAGATTTATTAAATGTTGGATTATGACCATTAACTGTATACTGTGAATCTACTAGACTTTTTTGAATTTTTGAATTCTATCCCTATTCCAATTAATATAGTAGCCCAGTAGATAAATGAGATAAGTAGTAGATAACTTCGTCATGGCGTATGCATTAAACAGAGGATCAGTAAAAATTGCTCACAATTTTTATTATATTACTGAAGAAGCAATTCAATCTTAATATTTCTGCAGTACCTAGGCTTAGGATGGCACCTAGATAGAATGATGTATGGTTTGGTTCAAAATGCTATCCAGATTCAGCAGGCATTTGTACTTAGCTCTTGTACTTACCTTTTCTATCAAGTTAGAAGTAATATTGCATGAGCATACTATATAATTGCTGACTTGATCTAATAAGTATTTTTTAAAAGATATTTTAATCAACATTTACTTGTTAATCTAATTTTGGTAGAATTTCAAAAAATCTAGGAATAAAATTTATATTCAGTGTTGAGTGCAATGAGTCTCTTACTAAGTTATGTAATTAACTTATGTTAGATCCCAGTGGGTACTTGGTGGTTCAAATATTAAGAGTTAACAGGATGATTGGAAGGGTGACAGCATTATTGAAATGTCTGTCATTTGTCCATTACGTAGATTCCAGGCATACCTCACTTCTCGCTGTGAAATATAATTCTGTATATACAGACTTCTTGGTGTATGTGTGATATTCTATACCTATCCAAGTAAAGCAGTTCTATTGTAATTATATGTTATAGTGGTACATTTAATCAGTTTCAGAGATTTCAAAATAATTTTCCTGTGGAAAAAGATTCAGGAATAGATTTTTGCTTTAAACTCCATAGCTGTAATTGATAGACCAGTCAGTAGTTAAGTATGTTACATGTACAGTCTTTAGCCACCTTGTAACGGTTATTACTAAAACACTGTGTAAGTGTACTATAGAGTAAAATAAAAACTAATCAAAAGTTATTCTCCTTATAAAAACTTGGATTATTTGCTCATTTTCTGCTATTTCAATTAAAGCTACTTTCTAATATTTCAGTAGTATTTAATGAAAAAAATAATATATTCAGGTTTAGATGCCATTATAAATTATGAATTTATAATGTCATTTAATTAATTAAACAGAATCAAGCGGGAGCCTAAAGACTTCATCAAAGCAAATAGTCTTGTGGAATATCGCAAATACAGTATAGAAACTGCTGAGAACAATTCATGTACCTGTTAGAACTGAAGTCTTGTTTCAAAACAAAAAACAACATTCATTACTATTTTTCTTCAAACGCTGTGCCTTCACCATCTTTCAGAAAACCACATTTTCCTACTACAGAGGAAATAAGGGGTCATAAAAAAATAACTACATATGCTTTATATACTTGTCTCTATTAACATTGTAGTTCTTTTACTTCTTTTGGCTTAACTCTTTATAACTTTAAAATGGTAATTACTAACATTTATTGAGCACTCACTAGAGCCTAGGCAGTATTCCATATATTTTCAGTATATAAATTAAATCATTAATTGCCATACTTAATTTCCTCATCGACCAGATCAGGAGAGTCACGTGACTAACCTCAGAGTTACCCAGCAGAACACCACATCACGAATTTGAACTGAACTGATGTTACTCTAGAGTCTTTCCCTCCATGTTTTGCCATAATGTGAACCTGAATTATGTGTCCTTGAGTTTGGTTATGCTTTTCTCCTTGTCAGCTCTGTGTGAATTTCTGCCTTTGTGCTAGCTCATAGGGTCACAGATTGTAGACTAGTTCTCAGTCTGGGTTTCATTCTTAACCTGGCTTGCCACTTATTTTATGACATTGAACAGGTTGATTTTTATATCTTTAAGATGAGGCCAGTAGGTACCTTATACAGTTGTTTTACAGTGATTAAATAGGGTACTGTATAGAAAGTGCATGGTTAGTTTCTGACATAGGATGAAGACTTGTGACCTCAGCACCACCTCTTGGGCTCAGAGCGTTTTTCTCCACTGTTGATACTGAAGGACTGTGGTCTTTGTTTTTTTTTTTTTTTTGAGGTGCCTGTCATCTTCATCTCATCAGTTTTCTGCTTTCTCACAGCAAGTGTGCAAGGCCTACTTAGGGTGTGGTTTTTTTTTTTTTTTTTAACTCTTTAAAATGTGTATTTTGTTATTTGTAGTTAGAGATGACCCCTAGAGGATTTCTCTTTTCTATGTTCCTCAGTAAGGTTGAAATTAAGTCATAAAGGAAATTTTATGAGGTCTAAAAAGCTAACTATGATGGTTATATGACACACAAAGCTAACTATGGTGGTTATACGACAGTTTTTTAAAATATTTTTTTTCTCCCCCTCCCAGGAAATTTGGTGAGCGGCCTCCACCTAAACGACTCACTAGGTAAGTATTACATTAGGCTTTCACTCAGCCAGTTTGTGTATCTTGTCATTTATTAAGGTACTCTTAGAAACCCTTCCCATATTGGTACCTGCCTTACAGGCTTATTCTCATCATTCCTTCCCCCTGTTTTCTCCTCCAAAAAACAAAAGCAACAGTATTATGAGGATATATTTCAAAGGGAAAGACTGAAACCTTTGCAAGCAGTAACTTTTATAATATAGCGACGATAACAAGGTTGGCAACATTAAAGATTCCTATATTTAGCTGTGTTTAACCCGTCACAATTCTTTGATTACAAGATTTTTTTTTAACCTGTTTTAAAGAAAACATAAAATTGTATATATTTTAATGAAAATATAAACAAATTGCTCTAATGATACAAAATTAGTTTTGTAATACACGTTTGTTATAGACATTAAAGTATTAATCTCAAAAATGATAAAAAGCTTTCTCAGTATAGATTGTAAGGTAAACTCAGTTGCATAATCAAAGTCATAGAGTTACTGCTGAAACCTTTTATTATTAGTTTTTTGTAATTTTTGAAGAAAATTGTATGTAAAAAGATGTATGTATGTCTTTTTTTCTTTTTCTAAGTTAACTGCTATTGTATGCTGTTATGATTCTGTACCTTTTAGCCCTACAGTATATCTTCTACCTTGATAGTTCTCTTCAAAGGCTCATGGTTTTCCATCTTCTTACCATTCCTTGATGGCCCTGTAGATTATTTCCAGATCATTGCTACTATTAAAAGAGATGTTTCACTTAACCACTTAATACTTTACCCCCAACGTCACTCAGGCACCGTTTCTGTACAGACTGTCCTGAGCGTCACTTAGGCAGGTGTCATTTCTACCAGTTGATTTTTGTATTGAGTAAATTTGATAAAGTTATTTTTATACTTCTGTTATCTTATAAAAACTAATGAAAAAATTTGCAAGTTTTGAGCATTCTGTGTTTAAATAATTGGTCTGGTAAAAGAATGAGGGAGACTTGTCAGAAGAACATAGGAAACAGTTTGAAGATACTCCTACATCTTGATCATCAGATGAATCTGAAACACTAGATCATCAAATAAGTAATAATGCAATAGGTTAAAACCCATAAAATCAAGCAACAGTTTAGAAGTCAATACAGGCAGGTTGAGCATGCCTACTCTAGAAATCTGAGTATCTACAGTACTCTAAAATCTGAAACATTTTGAGTACTGACATAGTACTTAAAACACAGTACTTAAAGCATTTTGGATTTTTAGATTTGGGATATTCAAACCTTAAATTCTGTCCAAATATACCAAAAATCTGAAAAAACTGAGCTCTAGAATACTTCTGGTGCTAAACATTTGGGAAAACAGATATTGAACCTATAATGAGATAATTATCTCAGCACAGAGATAATTATCTCTCCCTGTACATATAAATATTATAAAATTATTTATACAAATGAATCATAAATGGAGGAATATAATAACTTTTCCTTATAGAAGAATGCCACCTAACAAATGTAGACTGAGTATGGAATTAAGAAAATCATTATTGGATAGTTGAAATGTAGCAATTATTTCCAACAAAATCATCAGTGCCTGCTTAAACTTCTGAGTTAAAGTTTGTTGAAAACTTAAATTTTCTGACAATTAAAAAGGGAAACAGTAACATGACAATGCACAGCCTGGCAGATACTACTTTAATCAAGTGATTTACATTAATATCTCCATCAGTGACAGAGATATCATGTGCATCCCAAGGAGGAAACATTGTCACGTTTGGAGTAAGATGCAAATTAAGGGACATCTATAAAATACTGTAAATGGTGTTTATTCTTCAAAAATCTTAAGATGATGTAAAACAAAGACTAAGGAATTGCTCTAGATCAAAGGAGACCAAAGAGATGGAACAACTATATTTAAGTATCTTGAAGCTGGAAAATTTTTTTCTTTTGTTATGAAGCTGGAGCTGACATGTTTTCTGTAATGGCATTGGTCAGACAGCAAGATTTGAGTAAAATATTTAGAATAGATATTATTGTTTTATCAGCGATAATAGTATTGTGATTTTTAAAAGAATGTCCTTTTTAAAAGGAAATAAACATAGAAGTATTTTGGATAAAGTGGCACACCCACAGTATTCTTTAATGTTTTAAATATAACATGCAAATAAGATGTTAAAATATTAAAATTTAAAGGGCCTAGGTGACTAGGAATTCCTAGTTCTACTTTTGCCAGTTTTCTGTGTAATCTTTAAGGTTATTTTACGTCTTTTTTCTTTTGTGCTGGGACTTGAACTCATGACTTCGCTCTTGCCAGGCAGGCGCAGTGCCGCTGAGCTATATCCCCAGCTAAAGTTATTTTAAAAATTAAAACATTTTAAAAACTATCTCATAAATATTCCAGATGAAACAGATTAGGAAATTACAACTTGCCTCATAGGTCCATGTAAACATATTTCCATTATTTGTTTTTGTGTATCTGTTGAATAAATTCTGATCAGTAGATTTGCTATATTTAGATACATGGGCATTTTGAAATTTAAAACTTAGAAGGTAAATATTACTAACATTAGTTAAGTTGAGGTGGCTTCTAATGATATATTTTAGTGACTAAATTACTTTAATGGATACATCTATAAGCAATATGATAATAAACTTTATAAGGAAATTTTTCTTTCTTTCCCTAAATACATATAGTAATACAATATACCCCATCTACTTTACTGTGATTTTGTATCGTTTACTGTTTAAGTGGTTTTTCCCTGCTTGGAAAATTTTAGTAGCACTTAGAGCTACTACTTCTGGTTAAGATGGAGTAATGATTCACAGACCTCAATATTAAACCAGAAACACTAAAGCTATTGGAAGAGAAGGTAGGTAAAAACCTTGAAGACATAGGGGTAGGCAGAGAGTTCATGAACAAAAACCAAATTGCACGTGAAACACTTGAAAGAATCAACAACTGGGATCTCATCCTACTGAAAAGTTTCTGCACATCTAAAGAAATCACCAGCAAAGTAAAAAGAAAACCCACAAACTTGGAAAAAATTTTAGCTGATTGTCCATCAGACAAAAGCCTTCTATCTAGAACATATAAAGAATTAAAAAATTTCAGCCCCTCCAAATTCAAAGACCCAATCCAAAAATGGGCAGCGGAGATGAATACACACTTCTCAGACAAGGAGATACAAATGGGAAATAAATATATGAGAAAATGTTCAACATCATTAGTCATTCGAGAAATGCAAATTAAAACAACACTGAGATTCCACCTTACCCCAGTAAGAATGGCTAGCATTAAGAAATCAGCCAATAACAAATGCTGGCGAGGCTGTGGAGAAATAGGAACCCTTCTCCACTGCTGGTGGGAATGCAGACTGGTGAAACCACTGTGGAAATCAGTTTGGAGAGTCCTCAGAAAACTAGGTCTAGAGGTCCCATTCAACCCAGCTATCCCCCTGCTGGGTATTTTCCCAGAAGATCTAAAAACGTCATATCACAGTGATGTATGTGCACCTATGTTCATAGCAGCACAATTTGTAATTGCTAAAATGTGGAAGCAACCCAAATGTCCATCCACTGAGGATTGGATAAGAAAATTGTGGTACTTTTATATAATGGAATATTACTCAGCTGTAAAGAAAGATAAACTCGAGGCTTTTATAGGCAAATGGTCACAACTAGAGACCATACTCATAAGCGAAATAAATCAAACATACATGTGCAAGCACCGCATTGTTTCTCTAGTGTAAAGCCTGAAAGAGTTAATTTAAACTAGGAGATATGACAGACATTGGGAATTGATAGGAAAACACTCATAGGTAAAGGATAACTGGAATATGGGAAAAGAGAAGGGAAAGAAGGAGAAAGTTTGTATATATGTATATGCAGGATAGTTAACACAGGTGTTCTACTGTCCTGTATTTCCTTGCTGAAAGAAACTGTCAGTGAGGCATTCATTGGTTGATTAGCTTTGTATGTCTATATGTGTTTTCATGAGAAACTACATTGAATATATCAATATGTAATACAATAAGCATTGTTAATTCCCTACCACTCTGTTTGTAACTCTGTAATGTCTGTACTGATCCTTTGCTATTTTGTAAAACGTTGTCGATCTGTTAGTATTTTCCTCCTTTTATTTCTAAAATTTAAAAAAAAAAAAAAAGATGGAGTAATGGGAGCTAGAATTATTCTCCAGCCTGTAACAACTAAAAAACGTGGACAGAATACGTAACAGTGATTTTCACAATACTGAACATCAGGCAAGGAAAGGTAGTGATTCCCAAGAGAAAGGAAAAAAACGAGATGAGCCCTATGACTGCCCCGGCTTTTTGCCTGAGTTTCCAGGCTGGGCTATAGGAAGGGGCTATGAGTAGAAGCCAAGAGAGCTGAGTTCACAGGGCTGAGACCCAGAGGGGAAGGAATCCCCAAGAACTGCAGAGCTTCTCTTCTGGTGTTCAAATGGGTACTGATCAGCACATGCATGTGAAGAAACTACCCATTTTGAGGGAAAAAGCATCCAAAAGGATGAGAGGAACCAGTCCCTAAAACTCATTTAGGGCTATGAATTGTGCTTGTTTTGAATGGCCAGAAGAAAAAAACCTCCTAAATCACAGACTATCACCAAAAGTACTCAGAAGGGTTTTACTTCATTTAAAAATTAGCCCAGACTAAATGATGCTCTGTTTTCACATAACAAACATAAAGCACAATTGAAAAGATCAAACTTATGTAACTGGGTAACAGAACAAGCTCAAGAATAAAATAAAATTCAACACTCAAAAACAAAAATCAAAATTTACCAGTCATACAAAAGCAGGAAAATACGCATAATGAAAAGAAAACAAAGTCAAAGGCATGCAGATATGTCAGGGGTGACATTAAAACAGTTATTATACTTACGTTCTGTATATTCAGGGAGCTAAGATTAATCATTAAGAAAATGGCCAGATAGTATTTTAGATTCTGTGAGCCACATAGCCACTGTGGTATAACTCAACTCCATGTGAGCACAAATACGATTTTGTTTCTGAAATAGGCAAAGTCCTGCCTACTGGTTGAGCTAGAGGAGAGAATGATCAAGTTTAATAAAGTTATGGAAGATGCATACTTATAAAAGAGAGACCCAATTCAAATTTGTAGAGTTGAGAATAAAATTTAAGATGAAAAAAACATTTGATGAGTTTAATTTCAGGATGAGCCAGGGAGCAGTTAGTGAATTTGAAGACATAGCAGTACGAATTATCTAAAATAAAGCACACAGAAAAAAATATATGAGGAAAAAGGGCAAGCTTTACTAAGCTGTGGTCAGTCTTCCAAGTGTCCTTATATACATGTATATAAGGAATCATTGAAGGAGACAGTATGAATAAAACAATATGTGAAGAAATAATGGCCAAGTTTTTTTCTAAGTTTCATTAAAAACTTTAAAACCACAGATACAAGAAACTCAGTGAATCTCAAGTGTAAAACTACATTGAAACACGTCATCATCAATTCGATTAAAACTAGTGCTAAAGAAAAAACCGTACAGAAAACACAGACAAAAGACACATTTTGCAAAAGACAAAAGATGAGAACACAACAGGGTTTTCATCTGAAACTTGCTATGGATAAGAAAATACAGCATGTGCTTTTAAAGTGTTCAAAGGGGGAAAATACCTGTCAACCTAGAATTCTCTACCCAGTAAAGGCAAAAGAAAGACTTTAAGGACACACTAAAAATAGAAAGAATTGATCATAGACCTGGGTTACAATGTTGTAAGAAATCCTTTGAGCAGAGGACAGTCATGCTACACATTACTAGTGTCAAGCAAAAGAAAGATGACATCACTGACATTCTACAAATATGTAAAGGATAACAAGCAAATATTAAAATTAATATTTTGCCAATTGCTCAAAGCTTTTGAAGAAATACAAAAATTCCTTAAAAGTAGCAAATTATCTAAGCCTACATGAAGAAAAGACTAATCTGAACAAACTTGTGTCTGAAGAAATTTAGTTCGTTATGACAAGGAAAACTGCAGACCCAAGTAGCATTGCTATTGAATTCTATTAAGTGTAAGAAAACAAAAGCACATCATTTTTATATTCTTCAAGAAGTTGGAGAGCAGGACATATTTTCTAGTACATTTTGAAAATAGTGTTTCCCTGTTATTAAAGCAGGCAGAGCTATTACAGAAAAATAAATCTGTAAGCTAATATCCATTATTGAGCAAAGATGCAAGAAAACAAATTTTCAAATGAAATCCAACAATATATTTGAGGGATATTTATGACCTACTGAGATTTATTTTAGAAGTGGAAAACAGTCATTTTAATGCATTATATTAGCTGAATGAAAAAGGAATATTAACAAAAAGGAATATATTAAATAAATGAAAAGGTCATTTGAAGGGATTTAGAAAACCCCTGGTTTTTTTGTTTTTTTGGTACCAGGAATCAAACTCATTACTTGTGCTTTCCAGGCAGGTGTTGCGCCGCTAAGCTATATCCCTGGCCCCTAGAAAACACTTTGACATTCATTCTTGACAAAAATTATTAGCAAACTAAGGGAATTTACTCATCCTGATAAAGAACACCTATGAAAAATAACATTTACTGTATCATACGTTCTAATGGAAGCCAAAATGCTTTTCCTGTAGCATCAGGAACAAAGAAGGATGTCCACTCTTAACTGTTTTTGTTAAACACTGTGTTTGAGTTTCTGATCCTTATAGTAAGACCAAAAAATGAAATTAAAAACACCCAAATTGGGAAGAAGTAAAATTATCTTTATTTGCAGATACCACAATCACTTGAATAGAACATTATATGAAATCTTTAAAAAAAAAATCTTTTAAAAAAGCGATTAGAATTAATAAGTGAGTTTAGCAAGGTAGTAGGGTACATGATAAACATATAAAACTGAATTGTATTTCGATATGCTAGTAAATACAAATGAGAAACTGAAAACTGAAATACAGTATCATTTACAATAAAATCAAACAATATCTAATTCTTAAGAGGAAATTTGACAAAAGGTATGCCAAACTCCACCCTGAAAACTACCAGGTATTTCTGGGAGAACTTGAATTCCTAAGTAAATGTTTTATTTGTAGTAGTTAACTTTGTTATGGTGTCAGTTCTTCCCAAATTGGTGTGGGTTTAGCACAATCCTAGGTAGGATCCCAAGAGCTTTTTTGGGTAGCAGTTGGCAAACAGTTTCTAAAATTCATATGGAAATGTAGATAATCTAGAATGGCCAAAATAATCTTGAAAAAGAGCAAGAAGAACTCACAGTACCTAATTTCAAAAGTTTTTGTAAAGGTATGGTAGTCACATGTAGTGTTGGTAGAAGATAGCTCTGTAGGTCACTGTGTCAGAATAACAGCCAGAAGTAGTTCTTAAGATAGGTGATCAGTTGTTTTCCAATCAAGATGTGAAGACAGTTTAGATAAAGAAGAGTCTTTTATCAGTTGGATCTAGAGCACTTTTCCATATATTGCATCTCCCCCACCCTGCACACAAAGTAACGTCAATCCACACATAGCATTATATAAAAACATTAACTCAGTTTATGGACCTAATTATAAAACTTCAAATTACACGGTTTTTAGAAGAAAATATTTGTGATCTTGGATGAAGCAAAGAGTTCTCACTTGATCTTAGCCAAAAGGCCGAGAAGTGATAAAGCAAAGAGTTCTCAAATAGATCACTGAAACAACAATCTATAGAAGGAAGAAACTCATGAATTTTAATTCATTTTATTTCATGAAAATTAAAAATAGTTTATATTCAGACAGTGAAAAGAACTCTCAAAAGTCAGTAACTAGGAAATAACCCTATTTTAAAGGGGAAAAATTATTTGAACAGATAATTTTTCAAAGAATGTTATGTATATGGCAAGTAACCATGAAAGAAATGCAAATTAAAGCCATAATGAGCATCCTACTCTCTTAGGGCTGCTATGCTGGCACACTATAGGTTGTGTTGGTATAAAGTACTAATTTATTTCTCATAGTTGTGGAGACTGGGACATCCACAATCAAGACACTAGCAGATGTGATATGTGGTTGGGGCTGGTTCCTGAACATCTCTCTATGTCCTCAACTAGCAGACAGCAGAAGGCACTAATTTCATTTGCGAGGGCTGCACCCTCAATGTCTAATCTCTTCCCAAATGCTCTGTCTTCAGGTGCTACAACATTGCAGATTAGTTTTCAACATAAGGTTTTCTTCAGGGACACATGTGGTCTATAGCAGTGAAATACCACCCTATCTAAAAATTTAAAGGATTAATTATATCATGTGGAACCATGGAGTAGTTTTGTACACTGGCAATAGGTATACAAAATCATACATTAATTTTGGGAAAATAGTTGACACTTTCCTAAAGAGTTGGACATATACCTACTATCTGGCCTATACATTCCTATATGTTTAGCCAGGAAAAATGGAAACATGAATCCAAAGGCTGGAACCCAAGTGTTCATTCTAGCTTTAGTTTCAATGGCCATATGGGCATACCTCAAATCCTTTTATTTTACTATAGGACACTGGTGATAAACACTATATAAATTAGGTGGATGTGAAATGAATTTAGATTTAAAGTCAAAATCATAAAAGTTAATCTGCTACATTAATAGATTAATATATATGATTTTTACTCTGTATAGTTATTAGTCATGTAAGTAATTTATAAATGCTAACAATTCATATAAAAGGAGTTGTAACCAAAATTCAACTTTAATGAATCACGTGTGTAGCACGTCTTGTGGAAGGAAGAGAATGGGATAGAGTAGGAAGGGACTGTGCTGCCCCTGAAATTGGAGGAACCAAGTTGGCATCATTCAGGGCTGGCAAGGTAAGAACCAAGATAATGACCCGTTTTTGTCAGTGCCCAGTCCTGTTGCGTATTCTTGTTTTCCTCCAGTCTCCAGTTTTTCTTTAAACACACAATGTAAGCTTTAAGTACATAGCAAAATGGTTTATTTTCAAAATAAACTTTGAAAATAATAGAACACAGAAGTGTTCGTGACTTACTACTCACAATTTGATAGCCTGTAGCTTTTTGGAAGGGGAAAAAACTGGAGTTTGTGAGAATTTGAAAGAATTAGTCTCAGGTGTTTTAGCGTTGGAGGCAGTTTACCTATATCTCCACTAAAAACTTGTATTAAAGGACATTTCTACTTTTATCACAGGGATGGAAATGAGATATGTATATCTCCTTAGAAATAAGACTCCTACTGTTGTTTGGCTTTGATCACCAATAGATGCAGACTCCAGCAAAGCAGCCTTAATGCTACAGTAGTGTTATGAATGCCCTAGAATTTTGTTGACTGTTGGTACTATCCCTGGATTGTCAGTTGCAAAACTCGCCCGTGGGGAAGCAGTACTTCTCAGAAAGCTTCTTTGGGGAAAAATAAACAATAGCTTTAATAGTTTGGAAAATGCACCATATAACTATCTTCTTAAAAATTTGTCCAAGGCTCTGAGTAGTTTTGTGGCGAAAGAATTGTTTTTACCTAATTTCAGTAAAATTTCTTTGAGTGGGCATTCTCCATAGTAAACTATAACAGTTGTGAAGCTGGCCTGGAGAAGTGTTTGAGAGCACAAAAGATAAAACTTCCAGGATCTGACAAAAAATAGGAAGTTAGTGTAGATACAGATGCCTTTTGCCATCAGAAGTGTGAAGTCTAGCTGAGATTTCTGAAAATTTCAGCTTTCTCTGAGTCCAGTTATGAAGGAGAATTTTATAAAAAACTGTATTGAATGTCAACTGTGCAGTATACCTAATTGATTTAAAAGTTTAGATTGTCACTCTGTTTTGCAATTTCCCTTTAAAATTTTTTTAATTTTTAAAATTCTCAGGCTGGGGATATAGCTCAGCAGTACAATGCCTGCCTGGCAAGCATGAAGTCATGAGTTCGATTCCCAGTACCAAAAAAAAAAAACACCAGTAAAATTCCCTGCAGGCTCAACAAACTTTTTGTTTTTTTTTTTTTAAAGAGCCAAGTACAGCAGTCCCCTTATCCGCAGAGGACAGGTTCTTAGAGGAGCCCCAGCCCACTCCCCCTGTGGAGGCCTAAACTGAAGATGGTAGCAGATTCCATGTATGTGGTTTTTTCCTGTACACCCATATGTAAAGTTTAATTTATAAAGCAGGCACAGGGGCTGGGGATTTAGCTCAGCGGCAAAGCGCCTGCCTTGCAAGCGCAAGGTCGTGAGTTCGGTTCCCGGTACCGGAGAAAAACCAAAAAAAGTACCGAACCTTATGTATGCTATGCTTTTTTCCTCTACATAAAAAAAAAAAAAAAAAAAAAAAAAAAAAAGCAGGCACAGTAAGAGATTAGCAACATTAGTTAATAAACTGGAGCAGTTACAGCAATTTATTATAGTGAAAGTCACGTAGATGTTCTATCTGTTGAAAGAATCAAGACAAGTAGTAACATTTTGAGACCTCAGTTGATGGTAGATACCGAAGCCACAGAAAGTGAAACTGTAGTTAAATGGGGGCTGTTGCAATTGTCCTGGTAAGGATTATCCAGCACCTGCCTTATGTTTGTCCAAAAAGGACAATTTCTGCCATTTTTTAAGAAAAGATGTTAGATGATTGTGGCACCTTATCATTTGGAATACTTTCAGTTTTCAACCCATGTAGTGCCACCCCACTCTGCTGTCTGCCCCAGCATTTGCAGTATCGGAGACATTCTTTCTTTTGGCTTTTTCAGACTGGATCTGCCTGTGTTGTTCAGGCTGGCCTGTAGCTTGCTATGTAGTCCAGGCTGGCCTCGAACTTGTAGCGATCCTCATGCGTCAGCCTCCCAAGTTCTGGGACTACAGATATGCTCTGGTCTCAGGAGACATTTTTGACTGGCACAATTTGAGGAAGAGTGAAAGCTGCTGGGTAAAAGGTAGAGATGCTGCTAGACATCTTACAGTATCCTGGATATTCTCCCACAGCTAAGAGTTATTTTGCCCAGGGTGTTAACAGTGCTGAAATGGAAACGCTATTATATTTGGATGAAGAGTATCCAAAATACTTCGGGCTGTTGCTCCATAGGATTTATTGTCATGTTTCTTTAAAGTATACCATCTATTTTTAATGACTACTTAAGGTGCAGAAAGTCATTTACCAAGCGATTATTACCAGACAACGTAATTCTTAATGTTTAATATTCCATTAATAAAACAAATTTTATTTTTCATATTGAAAGAAGCTATTTGGCAAATTCCTGCCACAGACAACTGTTACTAATGATTATTACCTTGAGGGTCTAATTACTTGGTCAGGAGTTTATATTCTAAGTATGGTCTGGGAAGACAAAAGGAAAATCAGAGCTCTTGCCCTGAATTCATCATAAACTTCCTGAAATGACCCTAACTGCTAAGAGTCATTTCCAGCACTGGAAACTACTACTGTAGCAGGTGCTCAGTGAATCTTCACAAGGAAGAGGGCGAGGCATGCTGCTCACTTGGTGGACTTGGTAGAACTTGTGCTTTGCAAGTTGGATAAGATGCCTGATCATTCACACCCAGGTCCTTTTGTGGAACTCCTGGTTCCCTGCACCTCACTGTATTAAGAGATGAAAGTACCTTTCTAAGGAAATAAAAGTAATAGGTAAAGTCTACTGACACTTGCTGTGTATCAGTGGGTGTGGGGCTAACATTTTCATTTTTTTTCCACAGTAACTGACTTTATTTTACAGAGGTAAAAACTCAAGGTTTAATAATTAACAAGGTTTAGGCTCCTTTCTGTTGCATACCAAAGCTGTGCTCTTCACCATTACAAAACTTTGGATAATATAATTTTGTCCTCAAGAGCCAGACTTAGCAAAGTTATTTAATCTCTCCCTGTTTCTGAAATCTGCTTTGTAGTACTGTATCACGCTCAGGGTTGTTGGTTATGTTAATACATGTTTAGAATGGTACTGGCACAGAATGATTGCTTGGTTTTAGCTCTCTTAATGATTATAATTAATATATTCTTTGTAGAAAGGATTTCTGACTGCCTCGGGTATTATATAGTTCTACCCTTAAAGACTTTGTAGTCTCTTTGGGAAGATAAGAAAGGTAAATATGAAATCTGATAAACATACAATCAAGTACTGTGGTTGCTGAATGATATAATAGAGACTATAAATGCAAATAGAGTTTACTTTGAGAAACATATTTATGGCTTGAGAGGTTTTTTGTTTGGTGTTTCGTTTTTCTCTCCTACTTTCCATTATCCGTGTGACAGCCTTTCAAGTTTTATGCCAGGGATTTTGTCAGGGTGTTACTGACTTTCTCCTGGCTTTGCTTTTGTTTTTTTATACACCTTGAACTCTTTGATCATCACATAACTTAGTAGTATCTCCCATCGTTTATCAGTCATCCTGTCCAGGACCCAGCAGGTTAGAGAACATACTTTCCCTGTTTGTGTCCTTAGAGTATTAGTGGGAATTGCACCATTACTTTTGTACTCCGGCATCAGCTGGTCCTTTAATACACATCTTCATTTTATTTGTCCATTATCAGCTTCTTGTTCCATTCCCTTTTGGATATTTCAAAATACTTATTCCTTTTGTATTACCCATAAATAAAATAGATGCTTTTAGACTTTCATCTTCTGCTTATGTCCTTCCCTGGCTAGCATCCATTAGGCTTTGCTGCATGCAAGGGCACCAGTCATAGTTCTACCTCCTGTCAATCCTATCCTCTTTCTTGGAGGGCTGGAGATCAAACTTAGGGCCTCATGTATGCCGAAAACCTCAGCCTGTAACCATTTCTCCATTTCCTTTTATACATTCCTTCTTGACTTTTCTATCACTACAATTTCCTTCTGGGAGATTCCATTCACCTTCATGGCTTCACTTGGCACCAGTGAACCCCACTTTTGCACCTAGGGTCTTTTCTTGAACTCTGTCAGTGGGTGTTTCCAGCAGCCCTGTGTATATTTCTGAAGCAGAGCTATCAGGGGCAGTTCAGAGTAGACATTTGTCAACAGAGCGTGTTAACACAGCTGCTTCTCCCAAAACAAAATAGTGTGTAAGTTTTTCCAGTTTTCTCTCACTACTGTCTTCTGTTATTCTTTAGTGTGACAGCCTTTCTACATGTGTGCTTGTCTGTATGCTTTCTAGGACTTTCTCTAGGAGTAGCTAACTGAAAAAGAAATTATTTGTTTAAAAAACTCTCAAGACTTCTCATTCAATCTAACTTCAGTCTCCGGGTTAGATTGAAAATCCAGCTTCAATAGCTTGTTTTTCTGTGATGGGTTGAGAAAGAATTGAATGATGATCTGGTCCAAGTTCACTAAGGGGTGAATATTTTTCTTTCTCTCTCTTTTTTTTTTCTTCTTTAGTAAATGTTCTAAGTTTTCCTCCAATATGTTAACATTTTATTACTTACCTTTTTGTTTTTCTTTTGATATCAGGAATTGAACTCAGGACCTTGTGCTCTCCAGGTAGGCACTTGTGCTGCTGAGCTATATCCTCAGCCCTTACCTACCATTTTTATCACCATCTCATGGAGTGATAATTAAATTAGCTTAAACTTCTATACTTAGCATTTTCAGTTTACAAACGTCCAATTTTGAAGGCCTTTCACAGTTTGACTGTACCCATCTTGTCAGCCTTAGTCTTGGCTGTAGTTCTCTTTAGAATCTTGCAGAGCTTATTTCAATTGCTGACCACCACTTGTTCATCACAGGACCTTGGGCAAGTCAGTCAAAGTGGAATTAACTATACTTTTTGGATTATGAGGTTAAATTAAATACAGCATTTAAAGGGCTTAGTTCAGGAGCTGGCACATAGTAAATACTCAAGAAGCATTAGCTGCTGTGGTTGTGACTACCTTACTCCTTGGCTGAGAGCTCACTTACCCAGTGCGTGGAGTTCATTTTGCCTTGACCACACATACTATTCTCAAGTCCTGGAATGCCTTATTCTCTCCTGCTCCTATTTCCTGCTGAACAAACTCTTCCCAGCACAAAGTCCTTTAGAATATACTTTACGGTGGTGTTCCCTTATTTTGGTGCTTTTTGTACACTTGTGGATCCTTGTATTTCATTACTATTTGGACCTTGAGTTTGTCTTTCAGAGCAGAGTTTAGTTCTCACTTGGCTTGTATCCTGGTATTACTTGCCATGTCTTGCAACTAGCAGATTTTTCAGTTAGTAAATATAAATGCTGTCACCTAGGTTGTCTCATTAATACCTACAGGTTACATGTGTGAGATAGGTGGTGTTATCTCCAGTTTCCATATCAGGGCTGGGTGAATGATTGCCTGGGAGGCCCTTCATTGCGTAGGGGATACAGATGGAGAATTCCCACGTTTAATAACTTAGTGCTATTTTATATGGCTGACCCCTTACATTTTATATTTGTTATTATAATACAAACAGGATATTTAAATTTAATAAAACAATTTCTTGATTATTATCTTTGAAGCATCTTTTAAATTTTGTGATATGTAAAAACATCTGAAGAATTGAATTTCTGCTAATTCAGATTTGTTATAGTTTTGATCTGTGCTGAGTTTGCGTTACTTATACTGTATAATATTACTTAGCCAAATAATTGAATGAATAAATATATTTGTGATATTGGATACTTTATAGAATATTTGTTTAGTAAGTATTAGAGTAGCTTATACTTGAAAGACTTAATATTTTTTCAAAGTTAAATCCATTTGTTCACTAATTTCAGTTAGGCTTTATTAAATTTTGTGCATATAGTTAAAATCTTTCAGATAACTATATGTTTGTATATAAATGATAGGCCTTTCTTAGTCCTTATGTAAGATTGTCATTTTAGGGTCAGTTAATAACAGATTGGGATAATTTGTGTTCTACTATGGCTTTTGTATTCAGTGAAAAGTACTGATTCAAATAGTTGGATGAAGGAATATTAAAGCCACATTAGCAATGTAAGTGTTGATTGAAGTTATTTTAGAAGTGTAATTGTGGTTTGAGTGACATGATAGATTCTAAAGAGTACATCTTTTCATTTAAAGAACAAAATACAATGTTGAAGATAAAGGAGTATTTATTATCCATTGTGTACTGCGCTTTAAACTGAATTCATGGGTTTGTTTTCCTATATTGTTTTTGTGCTTTCAGTTTTTGCATTTAAAAATATCTGTAAGCATTCCTTATGTTACAGAGTATGAAAAAAAGTTTCATAAAAAATGTCACCCCTATAATTGTAATATTTATACTTGATTTTAGGGAAGCTATGCGAAATTATTTAAAAGAGCGAGGGGATCAAACAGTACTTATTCTTCATGCAAAAGTTGCACAGAAGTCATATGGAAATGAAAAAAGGTAAGATTACTGGTTTTGTTATAGTGGATAGTTGTAGTTGTCACATGAATTTGCAAATAATGTGTTAGTATTCATGTTTGAGCATTTCTGTTATCCAGTTAATTTGCCTCATACAAAATGAAAAAAAAGAAGGGGACTTACCTCTTAAAGGAGAGAAACAAAGTTACTTTTGGCCTTACTCAGTCCAGAAGGAGAATTTAGCAAAGATAATCTCGCTAAATCCCTGATTTTACAAAATGAAATGATGCACAGTTTTTTGTTAGGGCTTTTTTCCCAAGTATTTCAGCCATGCATTACTTCATTCACGAAGATGTTTTCCTGCCCAGTACTGATGTGCACACCTGCGATCCCAGCACTGAAAAGGCTGAGGCAGGAGGAGCTCAAGTTCCAACCCAGGCTGGGCTACAGAGTGAGACCCTACCTCAGAAAACAAAACAAAACGCTTTAATTTTGGTAGAAAATGCAGTTTTTTTTTTTTTTTTTAATAATCTGTTGCAACTGCCAAGGTAGCATTATAAAAAGGAAAAGGCTAAACAAACGCTAATCCTAAATTGAACTCAAGAATTGATCCCTGGAGCTACTATAAAGAGAAGGGCTCCTTATCCTTTCCCACAACCCCCTATAGGCCCTGAATCTGTTCTGGTTGTTAGGAAATGCAACCCCCTGAAGGGTTCCTATTCAGAAGGCTAAGGCAGATGGATCCCTTGAGCCCAAGAGTTCTGGACCAGCCTGAGCACCATAGAAAGACCCTGTTTTTTTTAAAAAAGAAACTGCATCTATATTTTCATACCCCTTGAATGTAGGTGCTACAGATAATATCTATAAAGCTCATTGGCCAAAATTAAATTATAACAGTGATCTTTACATTATTTCTCACAGTATCTTATAAAGTCCAGCAGTGTGTGTGTAATAGTCAGCTTTCGCTGGATTGTTTTGTTCTGTTATTTTGCAGTGGCACCCAGCATCAAACCTAGAGCAGGCCTCATGCCTGCTGTGTAAGTGCTGTACTACTGAGCTGCGTCCTCAGTCGTAAAATAATAATTATTTATGGTACAGCTGGTGTTTTGTTGTTGTTACTGTTTTTTTGTTTTTGGTTTTTTTTTTTTGGGTGGGGAGGATGCTGGGGAGTGACCCAGGGCCTCAGTCTTACTACTCACATCTACAACTGAGATGCACCCTGGTTTTTCACTTGGTTCCTGGAATTTTGAGTCCTTCTAAAGGCCTGTTTTTTTTTTTCTTTTTTAAATGTTTCTTCTTTTTTTCTTGGTACTTAGGATTGAATCCAGAGCCTTCACACTAAGTTACATGCCCAGCCCTTCTTATTTTTTATTTTGAGACAGGGTCTTACTAAGCTGCCCAGGCTAGGTGCCAGCTTACGATTCTCCTGCCTCAGCCTCCCAGAGTGCTGGAATTGTAGGTGTGTGGCCACCGTGCCCAACTGGCTTGGCAAGTTTCGGTTAAGCATTTCATAGCCTGCATGTGTGGAAAGACCACAGGTTTTTTGGATTGGCTAGAAAGGCACCAAACTCAAGTTGGAGAAGGACTTAAAAGGCAGGTTTGGCGGTTGGAATCTTTAAAGAGTTTGTAACAAAAAGGAAACTTTCAGCATATGCATAAGAATGGAGAAACTAAGCATGTAATTAAATTAATTTACATGCTAGAAGAAAATTAAGAATTCTCTTTCCTGGAGTCATCTAAATCTGAGCTGAAAAGAAGGTGAAGCTATTTAATTGATAATTTTTGTCCTCAAAGAGCATGAATAAATACAAACAGTATTTAAAATTCAGAGTGTTCTTTTCTAAGTGTTATTTCTTAATCTGTTGTAATTCAGGTTTACAAAATTTCTGATTGTTTTACTTTACTAATAAAATTTAGTTCACTGGTTTAGAGTTAAATAAAAGAAGTCTGGGACGTAGAAAACCAAATTAAGGAAGCTGCCATTTTTTCATGAAGTTGATACTGGAAATTGAGTATTTTTTTTTAAATAATGAAATTTAGTGTATGTATATAGCAGGTTATTTATTTTCTAAACACAGCAAAAGTCAGTACCCTCATCCTTAAAAACAGATCTAAAAGACCAGCTGTGGCCCTCATAGTGAATCTAAAATTAAAATAGTTTCTTTTTTTTTTTTTTTTTTTGCCTTTTTGAGACAGAGTTTCACTATGCAGTTCAGGCTATCCTTGAACTCACTTTGTAGCCCAGGTAGCCTTGAACTCACAGTGATCCTCTTGCCTCAGCCTCTGAGGGCTAGGATTACAGGCGTGCATCACCATATCTGGCCTACAGTAGTTTCTATATCAGCTATAGTTACAAGCCAGAGAAATGCTTTACCAAAAACTTTAACCCTCAGAATAATCTAGAGACTTTAACCATGGTGGCATTAGAATCATTGAAGCAAGGATTGAAATTCCTGAGACTCATTCCAAATTTCTTATTGTATTTCCCTACTTAAAAAAAGATTATACGTCCATATCCATTTGCTTCTTCCTTCTTACTAATTAAATTCCTGAGGGGTATATGATCACATGGATTCTCTGTCCATATAGCTCTAAATGTTAGAGCCTTCTATTGGTTAGCTATGGAAGGCCTGAGGAGAAGTAAAGATACCTGAAAAACATAAGTGTCTTGTAAACTTGATTTAGGATCATCTCATTCACCAGCTGAATTATGTTTATCATATGGTTCCAAATGTGACTGGTGCTCCTTTACCTTCTCTGGAGTTTTAAAGTTGCATTTTTCTACAGTTGGATTCATTTATTAATTGATTTCTGATCACCTGTTAGGTTCCAGGTGCTATGCAAAAGGAACTTTTAAAAGTCACTATGCCATTTAATAGTATGATGGATTACTAAGGCTCAATGAAATAAAAGGGAAGGATCTGTTTGGAAAATATTAAAGTCCAGTTAAGGTTCCTGTTTGTTAATCACTGTTAAATACAAACAAATACAGAGCTGCAGGACCTTATCGAGTTAACCTTTATAGCTTCTTCTGTTGCAGTAGTCTTTATTTTCTATTTCTTTCTGTTATTTGTATGGTATAGCCAGTCCATAACCCCATCCAGACACTTGAGAATTTATGCTTTTGGCCTCTAAAATATGAAGAAAAAAGATAAAAGGCCAGAATAACTACGTTCCAATATTTATACTTAATTGTATTGTTATTGCCTTATGACAAAGGAGGAAACCCATTGAATTTTCTTAATGTTTAAAAAGTGTTAATAGTGAGGGACTACAAATTCTAGGCCAGGCCTCTGATGACTGGCAGGCTCTGCTGAGGCTTCTTTGAGGACAAACAAGAGCTGTCAGGCCCTGACTCGCCGGCCGAGGCAGGCAGTGACAAGAGAAAGCTCCGCTTGTTCTCTTGCCCATCAGGTTCCGGTCTCTGTGCAGAGGTGTAGGGCTTCCGGATTGAGGTCACTTGGGGACATGACCACAGTGCTTTTGGCCAGGTCCCTGTGGCATTAAAATAACTGCAGTGAATGATGCTAAAAATACTCATTTGAAAATTTAAGTTATTCTGGATAACAGCTTTTGTGCCCACTAACAACCTACTTACTTGCACAGCACATCTGTTATCCCATTTATTTTAGTGGTGAGTTTGAAGTTTTCGTTAAAGAAGTTCTTCCCAGGTTAAAACTTTTTAAAAGATTGTTTTCTATTGAGGAAGTATAAATATGCCATTGACATACTAACATTCAGCTTTGTCTCAGGGTAAGTAATTAGCAATAATAGTGGTGCTGTTCAAGCCATTTGAGAAGCTCTTTAGCTACAGACTGTGATTCTGAAGTCATATGAAGAGTTGTGTTAATTGGAGTAACTGGTGAAAAAGTTCTCAGATATGGCCCTTTTGAACTGAATAATCATCAGTAATGATTTGTCAGAGGTACTCAGAAAATGTAAATAACATGACTTTGGATTTATCTAACCACATATTTTATATGTTGGGCTGAGTAGAAAGCCTTCTTTGAATCTGTAAGGTGTTTTCCAGATCTCTTGTCAGGATTATAGAAAAAAAGTTACTGAATCCGACTCTGAAAATACTGATTGAACTGTGAAATGAGTAAAATACTAAATGTGTGCATATCGCCACCAAGTGGCAGAATGCTTTAAGCTATGGGGAAACATGAAAAACTAAGGGCAACATAGTGTTATAGTAATCTTTTTATAGCAGCGATTAAACTGTAAGAACCCCCTTACTTATCAAATTTTGACTGCTTAGTAAATATTGACCAACAATACAGATTTTAAAAAATGAGTTTCACATACCTTTATAGAGATATATTTGAATTTTTCTTCTTTAATTATGTAACCTTTTATTTTTATCCCATTTCCCTTTGATTTTTTTTTTGGCTGATTCCCTTTTTTGTATATATGGATTTTTTTTGATGACTGTTACTGTGGAGGTCTATGGAAATGAAAATTTGATTAATTTACTGTCTTTTAGGGAATAGCAATATTGGGATATTTAAGATAGGATTTCACCAGCACTTTAAAGAAATGATCTCAATCCTTAGATTCTGTTGGATTTACTGTTTTCTTGTATCACAGCTTTCTTGGGTAATTATAGGATTGATATTAAACAAGTTAGCTCACAGGCTATTGAAAAGTCTTTTTTTTTTTTTTTACATTATTACATAATTGGAAAGCCTTTTCAAGATAAAACTTTGGCTGGGAATGGTGGTGCATGCCTATAATCCCACCACTCAGAAGGCTGAGGCAGGAGGATCTCTGTGAGTTCAAGACCAGCCTGGGCTACAAAGTGAGCTCAAGGCCAGCCTGAACTGCATAGCGAGACCCTGTCTCAAAAAGGCAAAAAAAAAAAAAAAAAAAAAAAAAGATGGAATCAATGTTTTGAATAAAGGATTCTTTAACTCCTTGTCTTAATTTTATAGCCTGTTAGTTTCATGAATTTTGGCACAGTACTTACAAAAGACAGCACTAATTCTTGTGTTATTTCAGCTCTCTTTATATTTTCAGATACGAAATAAAATTAATTTTGGTATAACTCACAGATTTGACTACTACATTTGGTATACTATACAGTACTAAAGCATGACTCTTCAAATTTACAGCTAGTATGCCAATTTACTAAGGAGTCTTAATGTCAGTGTTCAAGAAAATACTAACAAGACACACGTTACCAAAATTGACGCCTTCCTAGCCTCCTGAGAATGTGCCAGCCAAGGTATTTGATCCTGTGCCAGGGTAAAGCATTGAGTGGCTCTCAGCATTAGAAACCAGAAAGATCCATGATGTAGACTTAAACTGAACCAGCTCCAAAAGCAGCCCAGCTAATCAGGAATCCCTCCAAACTTGAGCGAACTGGAGCTGGGCCCACCACCTTGGCCGAGACCTTTATTATGTCCATTCATGGCCCTGCTGTGAGTGTGCAGGCATGAAAGCCTCTCTAATTCCCGGTTGCTTTAAGTAAATAGGAGAAGACTACAAAGGCTTCCCTCCTTGCTCTCTTTGATCTGTAGAGCCCACTTGGTTTATGTACCTGTTACCTCCAACTCCATCTCCTATTGATCTCTTTTTCTCTCTACCTCCACTGTAATGTATCTCTCTACTTTTGATTGTCATTCCTGCCACAAAGCTTTTGCACTTGCTCTATCTTCTGTCAGAACACTCTGGTCCTAGGTACTCATGTGGCTTGAGGTTGTGACTTAAAGTTACCTCTTTAAGCATGCTGTCCATGGCCGAGCAGTTCACTTTTCGAGAACTCTGTGCCTGCTTTATTTATTTTTAAAATTTTCTCTTAGTTCTTATTATCAGCTAATAAAGTGAACACATTGTTTTACTTGTTGGACTTTTTCTGTTATTGTTGTGTCTTTGCTATTAGGATATAAGTTCCATGAAGAGTTTTGTGGGTTTGGTTTGGTTTATTTTTACTATTCCCAGTGTGTGGTACACACTTGAGAAGTAATAAATAAATAATTTGGAGAATTAATCAATATTAAGTAAACTGAACTCACTTGTCCTAAGTTAGATGCAAATTGCTTATGAAGTAGTCCAGTTAGGATTGAAGAAGGGTGCCACTGTGTATGTAGTTAGAATCAGTTCTGTAGATACTTTAGTAGGCACTAGGGGTGAAGCCAGATAAGAAGCCCACACCTCTAACCACCAGGAAAGCCAGAGGGCCAAAACCAGCCCGCAGGTGCCTGTGTATGCACATGTGCACAGGTGTTTATATGCACATCAGTGGTTTTTCTTTTACTCTGCACATTGTAGTCCAGGGTATATATTAGTTGCCAGATTTTAAAATTGGAACTTCACATAAAGTTTTATTTCATAAGTCTGTTGAGCAGTTAGATGATGTGACCACTACTAGGCCCATATATCCATGGTTCATCGATGTGAGTGGGTATGTAGTTACACATCAGGCCATCCCCTGTGTTTTACAGCCGTGCACCAGGGGCTCGTTATCATTGCACTTAAGCGCTTGTTTTTCTAATGTAGGATTAAGAGAAGAAACATTTTTCCTTATTCACAACTGTATGAAAAGTAGGAATCCTCCTGAGTGCTGTTTGTTTTAAGAGAGGAAGGAACCTACCTGCGTCTCTATGTAGTTAAAGGGTATTCCTGCTTCTTTATTGTACACCTGGGTCATTCATTTCTATCACTTACTTGACTACTGTAAGAATTTTGAGTTTTCAAGCCCCGCTGAGAGACACGACATAGACATCAGGCATAATTGAGCAAAAGAGAATTACACCCAACATAGGGAGTGGATTTATGGTCTGAACTATGAAAAATATGGAGCTTGAGCTAGGTTTTGAAGTATTTTTTTTAATTGCTAGACAGAATATTATAAGGAAGTCATTCTATGTGGGAAGAATTTGTAAGGGTGTTTTTTGGCACTGGCAAGACAAACCTGTTAGCAGTCTTTTTTTTTTTTTTTTTTTTTTTTTTTTTTTTGGTTTTTCTCCGGTACCAGGAACCGAACTCACGACCTTGCGCTTGCCAGGCAGGCGCTTTGCCGTTGAGCTAAATCCCCAGCCCCCTGTTAGCAGTCTTGAGTTGAAAGAATATAGTGTTTTGTTCTTTTAGCAAAGTATTTCTCAGTCATTTTCACTGCACCAGGTATTGAGAAAAGGTACTCAAAACAGCATGCCCTTGCTGAGTTCCACCGCCAATGGTCAATTTTGAGGGATTCCTTTTAATGCTTTGTTTCAGGTTAATTACCAAATAAAGTTCAATGTGATACCCATAGGAATAAAAGCATTAATTAGTAACTTACTTTGAGTACACCTTAATTAGTAATCAAATAGTATGTGGTGTCATGTTTTGTACATTGCACTTCTGAACTAGTGCAGATCTTTCAGCTATGTAAGAATTTAAAGAGAAATTCTCTATTCTAAACATAGAGACTCTTAACTGAAGGTATAACTCCAGTATTTTACCTAAAGAGATGTGGAAGTTGATTTCTATCCTATAGACGTGATTATTTCCATGATAGAAGCCTTCACCACAGTTTTTCATAAGGAGTCAATTTAGTGCATTTCTGCATGATTTTGTTTTCGTATGGTAAAGAAGAAGAAATGTCTTGAATCTAATTACTGTGTTTGGGGGGTCTTTTCCCACATTATCCTTCAGGTTTTTTTGCCCTCCACCTTGTGTGTATCTTATGGGCAGTGGATGGAAGAAAAAAAAAGAACAAATGGAACGAGATGGTTGTTCTGAGCAAGAGTCTCAACCATGTGCATTCATTGGAATAGGAAATAGTGACCAAGAAATGCAGCAGCTGAACTTGGAAGGAAAGGTAAATCAAGACTCACGGTTCCTTGTAAAGGGGGCATTGTGGTAATAGAATGTAGTTTTCACATTCAATCTGGTGAGGTTTTTTTTAAGGGTATTAATAACATTTACTTGACTATAAAACCAGAGCCAGAAATACTCCTCTCAGATAGCTGTGGTCTAGTCATGATTCATGAAGCTCATGCTCTTGACATCTAAAGGTGGCATGCAGCAAGCCTCTGCAGCTTGCTAGTGATTTTAGCAAGGTGTAAATCAGGTTTCTCTTGGAGGCTAATCATTTGGTATTAACCACTTATCTCCTTTCTGACAGGAAAGTAATACTGAAATATCAGTGAAAATACATCATTCAGTTATGTTTTACTGTGCTATCTTTATCTTAGAAGCAGCGGTAATTGACAAATTCTTAGAAGGATTTGTATGGGTCATAAAGGTCAATAATGTACTTAACATTATGGAGCAGAACTATGCTGTAGACAAAGAAGAGCCAAAATTAGTATATGTGCTGCCAAAGTGAGCTCAAGAATAGCCACAAGTAGCTGTGCTCAGACTTTTAAGGGTGATTTTCTTCAATTATTTTGTGAGGGAAAGAAATTTATCAGCTGTTTTACTAATTGTATTTTATGAATTTAGAAGTCAGTAACTGTCAACCTTTAGTATTGAAAATTCTCATTTAGAATTTATCTAGAAAATTTCAGTGACTACATGAAAGTCTCCTAGTAATAATAGCTAAGAAAATGTTATTATATCCTTAGTCTTCGTTGAGTATCATAGTTGTGTTGTATCTGGGATTAGGGGTAGGCATTGGTAGTTAGCTGGGAATTTGTGCTCACCTTCCGCTTACAGTTATTTTATAGTGAATACTAAGCCTTGTATCAGCCTCCTTCAGATCTGTTAAGTTTGGGATAAAAATTGTTTAATCTTAAAAGGAAATAAAACAGTGAGACCACTCAGGTCTAAGTTACAATCTGTGAGCTGAAGAAAAGGATACTGTATATGTAAGTGATGGGCTGACCTAATAGCTCTTAGCCATGTCTTTTTATGTTTTCCTGCTATATAACATCCCTGAACTACATGATTGCAAGCTACATACCTCCATGTCCAATACTATGAATGAGTAGAGCAGATAGGTAGTGAGTTCTAGCTGCTGGTGTATTTTAACTGTTCTAGTTAACTTTATTGCTTACTTGAACCAGTTCAGGCTTCCAGTAATTTTATCTTCCAGGGTTATAAACCAAATAAACCAACCAAAAGCACCACTGGTGATGGCACAGTAGCACTGTGTTTAAATTCTGTACCCTTAGGGGTTGCCTCAGCATGAAGATCCTCTTGCTTTCCTCCATTGCATCTTTGTGAATCTTCTACCATAATACACTTTCCTCAAGGCTAGAAATTGGCAGAAGACAGAATACATAAGAACTTGAGCATTTATTATTTCCAATACCTGTTAATAGGGTAATAGAATGTGTGTAAGCCAGACTTACATGTTAATATTTAATTTTAATAATAAATGCTGTTAGAATAGTTTGTGTTAATTAAGACTGGCGAAGAGTTGGTACAAGGCATTTCAGGCAGCAAGAACAACAGTCATGTGTTGGGAACATAATGGTATAAGGACATAGTATAGCCTAGATAGCAAAAGTGGCAATTTCCGCTTGTCTACTATTTTAACCTCCTTTCTTGCGTGGAAATACTGTACTGTTTTCTTTCAGTAGTCTGTTGATTGAGTGATACATGTGGGCATTATTAAAAAATAAAGGATGTTTATTTTGCATTATTTCATGTTCAACTAATTTTAAATATTACAAACATTCTAGTATAATTACATTTATGGTATGACATTTGACTTCAGGTTGGTTCTGAGATATCATTTAGTAATACATTCAGTTTGGTAGGTATTCTTTTCCTCAGTTTTATGTTTTCTGTGGTTGCAGCCAAGTAAGCTATGTAACAAGGATTACTTCCTTAATTCTCACACTTGTGTTTCTCTTGTTTTTGACAGTGGTAAACTCTTGCCAACATCGTTTTGTTTCTGTATTTCAAATATTTCTACAGTATTACTTTTGTAGCATTTAGATATTGTATTCTTCATGACGGGACAGTGTTTTCATTTTCTGAAGATCTTCAAAGAAGTGTTCTTTTTAGGGTTTTTTTTGAGACGGTTTTTTTATGTACTGTAGTTTAGGCTGGCCTTGAACTGACTGTGTAGCCCATTCTGGCCTCAAATTTGTCGAAGTCCCCTTGCTTCAGCCTCCCCAGGTGCTAGGATTATAGGCCCACACCATCACACTTGGGCAAAGAATTGTTTTAAAGTTAAAAAGTTCATTCCTAGAGAGAGTATCTTATGCCATTTTCTCTTCTAGAATTTCATTAGCTCACTGAACATTTTAATATGGCAGGGCAATTATAATTTAGTTTTTGTTTGGTTATTCTCTTAGAACCTAATATTTTTCTTCTTGAATCTGTGGTCAGCAGCCATATATATTTATAGTTCCATTGAAGTTATTCCAGATCTCATTTTTATGCATTAAATGTAGTTAGGGATAAATGTTCTATTTTTTCAAGGAGGTATATGTATATGTGTTTTTCTAAAGGAAATAAAGTCTTACATTGTTAGTGTCTCTAGTTTTTTCCTTACCTGTCTACTGATCTACTTTGTTGATGCTATATTTCAATATTTTCTCTTTCTGATATAGATCATATCCATTAATGTTAACATTGAAAGTTAAGTGATCTTAACCTTTTTAAGCTCTCCTGTTTGAATGCAATTCCCTTCATTTAGATAAGTGGTGTTATTTTTGTTTCCTTGACTGTCTACTTTATAATATTGATTCCCCTTTTCATAGACCTCATCTTATCTTGCAAAGCAGAACAATTCCATTGTTTAGGCTTTGCTTGACCTTCAGTGCTGTCATTTTAAGAAGTGTGGTCAACCCAGGGACGTAGTAGCTCACAGGGCGTGTAGGGTGGAAAGAGCCATGTGACTGCAAAATACTGTTTTTATTTTTATTTTTATTTTTTTACTATTCATTAGCTTTATCTTATTTTGTCTTTCAGAGAGCCAAGCCTCTCAAAACATATACCAAACTTTTGATTGTGTAAAAACTTGAGTGTAGAATATTCAAGATGGCACTTAAAGCTGCTTAATGTAACTTTGGTATTGAGAAATGAAAAATTGTTGCAGTATTTTTTTTGTCTGTTACTAACACTGCCTGTTAGTAAAATTTTAAAGATTAAAAACTCAAGCTACTTCCTAAATGAAAAGCATTTAAAAAGCATTTGCTTTTTAAAAGGAAACTATAAGAGGTAGTTAAAGATAACTTGTGTAGCCTAATCTTTGAGTTAAGAAAATACTCTGGATACTTAGCGCTGTATTTGAACATCATCTGCCATACCTATAAAAGGTCAAAATTTAGTTTCTTGTCTAATTCACAGAGCTCAGGAGGAGTGATAAGATTTTAGAATTTGTGATACATAATTGAAATAGTTGCATTATGAAGTGGCCTTGCTATTTGACAAGTGCTGTAACTTAAACACCATGTTTCCAGTTGCTGGAACTTTCATTCTGATAAACTGGCACAATGCCTTGAGCATTTTCTCTACATCTAAAATCATTTCTTCTGGTAATATGCTATGAGTTATCCCATTAAAATGGTAAAGTCAACCATTTTACAACTAGTAAGTGTACTCTTATAAGTCTCTTTCTAGTTTACACTGTTTTACAATCAGACTTTTTCTTAGTGTCATATACACTAAGTGGTTAATCAACATCCAACTATGTAAAGATAAATATTGTGTGTGCCTTTTGAGGAAGACTACTACTGAAACTTTTTACAAAGTTCTGTTAAATTCTGATGGCTTTATTTATATCTTTGGGGAAAGTCATCAATTATTTTTAACTATAGAAATTCTATTTTAAAAAAGTGTTGCCATACTTTGATAATTCTGGGAAACAGATGCAGCGTTAGTAGAGCTGGGGCTGGGGATTTAGCTCAGCGGCACAGCGCCTGCCTGGCAAGCGCGACATTGTGAGTTCGATTCCCGGTACCGGAAAAAAACAAAAAACAAACAAACAAAAAATTATAGAGCTGGAGCTGGGGATTTAGCTCAGCGGCAAAGCGCCTGCCTGACAAGCGCAAGGTCGTGAGTTTGATTTCTGGTACCGGAGAAAAACCAAAAAAAAAAAAAAAGTAGAGCTATATATATTTTTTTTAAAGGTTTTGTGTTGGGGGTGGTACTGGAGATTGAACCTACTGCTTTTGTGTATTGAGCTACATCCCCAGCCCTTTTTTATATTTTATTTTAGTATATGTGACACTTTTTTTTAATTTTGAAACAGAGTTTTGCTAAGTGGGTCTGACTTCACAATCCTTTTGCTTAAGCCTCTGAGAGTGCTGGGGGGAAAAAGACTGTTTTGGTTTGGTTTGTGATTGACTGATTGACTAATGGATGGATGGATTGATTGACAGATTGATTGATTGAGAGGGCCTCACTATGTAGTTCAGGCTGACCTTGAGCTCACTAAGTAGCCCAGGCTAGCCTCAAACTCAAGGCAATTCTCCTGCCTCTCAGCCTCCAGAATGTTGGGGTTATAGGTATGCACCACCATACCCAGAAAAAAGACTTTTAATATGGCCTTTTTAAGAGAGTAAAATGGTTCCTATAGTCTTTTGTTTGCTTGTTTAAATGTGAATGATCCTTTAGTCATTTTTGTTTACAACTAAAACTCAAGGGTTAAAAAATTAACATTCTTGCCCATGAGCTCATTATTGACACCAGAAAAAAATCTCAGCCTGGTGCTCTGTCTGCATTGTTCTGCTGTACTTTGTCCAGATGAGTCTTCATAAGGCAGCTGCCATCTAGATTCATGTTAAAAGTTGGCTACAACCTTTCCAGGGAAGAACAAGTCCTCAGATCACATCAGAGTGCGGCTCCTGGGACACTGCTTGTCTTCCAAGTCTCTTTTTCAGACTCTTCTGAGCATTAAGGCAGACTTTTCTGAGCATTAAGGACCTCATGCTTCTCTCCACTTCATATACTAGCTAGACTTGGATTTTTTTAGAAGGTTTTCAGTTAAGGAATGGAACAAAGGTAGTGATAGCCTTCCAGTCTCCATCAGCTTCAGCTTCCTTCCCGCAGTGGTGTCTGCTCCCCGAGGGCTGAGGAGCTGCCTATCCATTGGAATTATTTTATTAAACTTGATCAGACCTAGTTAAGGCCACTCTGGGGTTTAGGCACATAATTGACAATATTGGATGCTATTAAAACTTTGTTTTTCTTTCACAGAACTATTGCACAGCCAAGACATTGTACATATCTGATTCTGACAAGAGAAAACATTTCATGTTGTCTGTAAAGATGTTCTATGGCAACAGTGATGACATTGGTGTGTTCCTCAGCAAGCGGATAAAAGTCATTTCCAAACCTTCCAAAAAGAAGCAGTCACTGAAAAATGCTGACTGTATGTATACTTGAGTTTTCTTACTTGTTCTAAACTCCCACCATGAATTAATAAGACAAACTTTTTAAAGTTGAAAAATTGCTTTTCCAATAGTTCCATACTCATAAGTGAAATAAATCAGACCCGCATGTGTAAACACCCTATTGTCTCCCTAATGTAAGAATCTGAAAGAGTAAATAAAACTGAAAGGTACGATAGATATTATGAAAGGGAAAGAAACTGCTTAATAGGAAAGAACAACTGGGATGAGGGAAAGAAGAAAAGAAAGAAAGAGAAGGGAAATACACACACACACACACACATACACACAGATAGCTATACTACTCATTTCTATTGGTTTATTGAAAGGAACAGTTAATGTTTAATTGTTTGATCAGTCTTGCATACCTACATCTGGTAATCTGAGCAACTGCTTTGAAGATAACAATAAATACTACAACAACCATTGTTTTCCTATCAGCTTGTTTTGCAATTTTGTATTTTTATAGTTTTTGTGTTGTTTTGTTTTTGTCTTTGTTTTTGTTCTTTTCTCTTTAAAATAAAATTAAATAATAAAGTTGAAAAATTGCTTTTTCAGTAATAAATTGATTCCTCACTAATATTTTGTGGCCCTACTTAATTATCTTCTTTATGTGATTGTTATAATTGAAAATGGGTAGAACCTGGTTTAATGAAGTAGTTCTCAACCAAAATTGTTTCCTTACATTTGGGAAAATGAGAGTATGGGAAGTGTTGGCATTCGGTGTCTTGGGCTAGTGATGCTGAATGTCTTACAGTGTCCAGGCTACTTCCCATTCAACAAAGAATTGATCCGCCCTGAATGTCAAAATCTCTTTCTGCAGAACATCAAATGGGCTTTGGAAGACCATCCTGAGAACCGAAAACAAACCTTTAAACATGATTGATCTGGCAGAGACTACTGTCTCATCAGCAAAATGTTTCTAGACTACTAAAGATCATACTGTCTGTTTGGACTGTACATTTTAGCACATTTTGTTTTTTTAATTTAACTTACTGTTTTCAAATTTAAATAAAAAGGAGAAAGTACTGTAACACAGCAGTGCAGTTTTAATCTGTTGTAGTTTCTTCTCTTCCCTTTTCTATCTTTTTGGGTTTTTTCCTTCAATGTTATTTACATTTTGAAGAAACTTAGTCATTTTTTTTCCGTGAAATTTCCAATTGTGGATTTGGCCAGTTATATGTTCTCTGTTTCTCATATTTTCCATTAACTGGTTGTTACACCTAAAGACTTTTAAATGACTTAATAAATAAGCATTTATCCTGTGTCTTCTTGTTTTGGTGCAAATAACTGATATGAGAAAGTTCTTTGCAGAAAAAATTCGTAGAAAAATTCTTCATAGAAAAATTTTTCGTAGAAACAATTCTAGGTAGTAAATGCAGAAGTTAGGAATAAAGATTTAGAAAATCACCACTTTGCAACCCTTTATGATGTAACGGCTAGTATACTATTAGGTTGCCAGTTGCCAGAGGAGCATTGTGGGCATAGCTGGTCATTTCCATTGGATCAGAAATAATGTATCCTTTTTGTTGTTGTTGTTGCTGTTGTTGTTCAGATTGATTATAGTGTAATCTGCCCATAATGCTCCTCTGGCAACTGGCAACCTAATAGTATACTAGCCGTTACGTTGTAAAGGGTTGCAAAGCAGTGATTTTCTAAATCTTTTATTTCTAACTTCTGCATTTACTACCTAGATTTATTTCTACGAAGAATTTTTCTATGAATTTTTCTGCAAAGAACTTTCTCATATCAGTTATTTGCACCAAAACAAGAAGACACAGGATAAATGCTTATTTATTAAGCGAATAATGGCAATATTTGAAAGTGATCAGTGAGGCATTAGCTTTTTTGTTTTTATTTTGCTTCATTATGAACTCATGAGTTTTTATGGTGGGTGTTTTTTATTCTACTCAGTTATTTATGTTATTTACTTAATATTATGGAAAAGATTAAAATATTACTTAATATTATGGAAAAGAGACTGAGACACATGATAAAATGACACTCCTTATGTTCATCTCTAGCTGTAACAGCAATCTTAGCTCAATCTGGTATCATTTCATCATGAGTACTGCAGCACACAGCCTTTCCTCTGCCCTCCTTGTGGACTGATGCCAATCTCAGACCTGCTGTGTGGCTTTTAAAAAGATGGAGGTTTCATGTTTTTTTTTACTATTTCTTGGTATCAAATAACCAATATTTAAATTTAAAATTGCCTAAAATATCAGCTTTTTAATTTGAGTCAAAATTTAAGTCACCAGATATTTATTTCTTTCTATCTGTCTGTCTGTCTAGTATTGACATATCCATGAGTATCATTTAACTTATATCCCACCCCCTGCAATTTATTCAGGACAGTAGCCCTTATAGATTTCCACATAATATAATTTGCTAATTTTATTCCTTTGGTATAGTTTAATGCATTCACTGTAAATATATTGATATTGCCCCAAAAATCAGAGCTGGACACTAAAAGGTGAAAAGACAGGTTTCATTCAGTACTCTTATAATAATGATAAAGAGTCTCTAGTATAGAACCACGTTCAACTTTGAAGTACAATACAGTGAGGTATATAGCTATAGAGCAAAATGAGGGTATCAGATGATGGAAAAATTGCTAAGCAGACAAACTTGGGTTAGGGGGATTCTTACTAAACTACCTTTGTAAAAGCCTTGGTAAAAGGAGGGCAAGGCAGTTGTGTGTCAGGGATTGGGCATGACTTAGGATTTGTTACAGCTGCATTGCGCAAACCAGTGAAAGGGCCCGGAGAGGAAGACTAGTGGAAAAGAATGCTTGGAGCAGTGTGTTTTTTCAAGAGAAAATCTTTGTCAGGGGTTAATCTGGAATCTTGATCAGATTGAAGTCTGTTACTTTTTGTGTTGGTGAAGGGCAAGGCAAGTCATGGACGGTTGAGTGTCTCACAAACCAGGAGGCATGTGATGTCTTGCATTCAAGCTATTTTCCATTAAAATTACAGTACAGAGGTTTTTTTTCACCATTGTATTGAATATTAGTATCAATAATAGAGAAAAAATTTCACTTTCAGGATGTTTTTCCTAATTTATATAGACGTGGTTTTCACTTTTAAAGTAAATATTTACTCATAATATTTATTTTATAAATGGTCATGTAGTACAATACATAGAAGTACAGTGAATGGTACCTCAGTTCACATGCTTAATTCTTTTCATGAGTCTGGTCATAAACCAAATTGGACAAGAACCATATCAAATTCAGTGGTTAGGTGCAGTGTTGACTTTGTGGGGAAATTTGATTCCATTTGCAACTACAGTCGTAAAAGGGATTAAATTTGTGAACCAGGGTACCACTGTATTTAGAAGATAGCAATACTCTCTAAAATCACAACAGGCAGAGACAGTTGCCATCAACTTTAGAACACCCTTCTGGACCCCTTTCTACACATGCATTCTGTAGGATTGGGTGCAGACATGTGGAGACACACTCATGCAGTCTTACTCAAAAGTAAATTTCTGTAGTGGGACCACAGCGGACGTGTTTTCTAGTTTGCTTTTCCATTTAGTGATACGTCAGGGAGATATTTTCTTGTCAGTGAATTGAGGTGCATATCACGTATCATTAGCTTGACATTTTGTGAGTTACCTAAGTTTTTTTATTTTCTCAGGTTAAACTGTCACTATAATCTCTTAATTGTTAGATTGTAATAAGGAACAGTCATAACTTGCCAAGCAGAAGTCCTTTCCTGTGCTTGTTCCAGTCACATAAATAGGTGCTATTTTTCTTTGCAGTATGCATTGCCTCAGGAACAAAGGTGGCTTTGTTTAATCGACTTCGATCCCAGACAGTTAGTACCAGATACTTGCATGTAGAAGGAGGTAATTTCCATGCCAGTTCACAGCAGTGGGGAGCATTTTACATCCATCTCTGTGAGTATAAAAATGTGCATTGTTAAATTCTAAAAGTTATTTTTCATAATGTGATAATGGATATGTTTTTATCATTTTCCTAGGCAGATAATAAATTCTAAAAGATGATATTTTGGTCTCTTTTTCTATCCAATATAGTGGATGATGATGAATCAGAAGGAGAAGAATTCACAGTCCGAGATGGTTACATCCATTATGGACAAACAGTCAAGCTTGTGTGTTCAGTGACTGGCATGGCACTCCCGAGATTGGTAAGGCGCCACTTCTGCTTAAGTGATAGGTGAAGTAGCAGTTCTTAAAACAGAAGAATCATAGCATTCAGCCAAAAATGTACCTCGATTTTATGCTTTTTAACTTAAAGGATAATATCTGTAATCTCTACTACAATTAATAATTGTACCCTACCTAATTTCAAAGCTGCCTTACGACAGTGAGCCTATTTTTGCAAGTGCATTCATGATGACTCCCTGTTGTAGTCTTTCTAACAAATTTTGCTGACAGTTTCCTTTTGGTTGTGAACGCGTTCAGCAGAGGGCACTATAAATTACAGTATGACTTTTTCCCTTACTAGTGCAGATATGCTGTTGTTTTTTGTGCTACCTACTGTATACTATTATAGGACCAAATTTTCTTTTTTTTTTTTGGTTTTTATCTGGTACCGGGAACCGAACTCACGACCTTGCGCTTGCCAGGCAGGCGCTTTTGCCGCTGAGCTAAATCCCCAGCCCCTAGGACCAAATTTTCAAAAGCATAAAAATTCATATTCCTTTTGAAATATAAGCATAGTTTTTTTTTAACCAGATCAGATCATGCACAAAAATATATATGTATTAAAACTAAGCCAGGCATTGTGGCTCACTCCTGTAATCACAGCCATCAGGAGGCTGAGGCAGGTGGATTGCCACAAATTGGAAGCCATTCTGGGTTACATAGTGAGTTCAAAGCTGGCCTGGACTGCATAGCAACACTCTGTCTCAAACCAATCAATCACTTGATTTTTTTTTTTTTCTTTTTTTAATTTTGGGAGAAAGACATACGATTTAGGACATTTTGTTAACTAGATCTTGAGCCTGTAAAAATGCTTTTCTTAGTAAAATGCAAACAAAAATCCTCATAGCTGTCTTCCTTCTCTGAAGCAGTTTAACTTGGTTGAATAGTACAGGTGGCCAGTATCTATGAGCACATTTGATTCCAGGTCAGGTGAGGGTGTTGGGCAAGTGGAAGAACATCTAGCAGCACTGCTCCTTAGGAAGCTGTGTTTCTCTCTGGTGAAACGCTGTATTGTCTTATATTTTCAGGGGCTATTTCAGCAGAGGCAGGGTTGGTCTATAGTTGTCTTAAGTAAATATGTGAATTGTTTTTTATTTTTTGGTTGTTTTACTTTTCCATGTCATGGTTGCACAAGAAGATTTATATCCATTTCAGTGTAATAAGCTAAAATATTTCAAGTATAGTAGAGTTAATCTGTAAAACTGGGAAGCTGGAACAAATTGTAAAAAGTGCAGAGGTATAGGGAAGGATGGGTATAAAAAGTAACAAGAAGCAAATTTAACATGTACTTGGTTCTCTTCTAACTCAACGCTGTGTCACCACATTCCAAGGACATGTGTTTGTTTTTCTTGTTCTACAGAAACGCACATTCAGATGTTTTTGCCTCTGATCCACAACAGCTTGAAGTAGACCACTTAGAAGGCAGCCCCAGTCTCAGAATACTATTTTCACTTAAAGTTTTATGCAAAGGACAAGTGGTCTGCCTTGCTTGAACTATGTGTGTGGTTCTGATTATAATAATTTACAGTAAAAAATTAGACTATTAGAAAGTTGTGGTACCTTCGTTAATATTCTAGTAAATGTTTTTCTAGAAATTCCATGACTGATGAATTCATTATAACTAGTTTCCTTGAAATCCTAGATGGCCTTTAGCTAACTGTACCACTTCCTGCACCTCTTGGCCTCTGCTTACATGCAGTTTCTAAGAACTGCAGCATTCTTTCATCTGCTTTTTTTTTTTAAAGGCAGTGTCTTGTTAATATAATCCAGGCTGGCCTTGAACTTGCAGTCTTCCTGCCTCAGGCTTCTAAGAGCTGGGATTTATAGGCATGCACTGCCATACCCACCTAGCTCTCATATAAAGATAATCCTACCTTATCTGAAAATTGCTTTTAATGCTCACTAGAATATGTTTTATTGGAGAGATGTGCTTGGAAAATATTATCCCTCCCTGACCAAATTTCACTGAGATCAATTAAGTATCTTAGTGAAAATCCTGTTTTTATGGGTGCTCTCAAAACAGTTTATGTAAACCTCACCAACTAACAAGAAACGCCTTATTCACTTAGACACATACTCATCAAGGCTGTCAGATGCTCCACGGGTGGGAACAGCTATGTTCGTCACTGTTACAGCTGTACTACTAAGGCACCATCAGTGCAATGAAATTACACTAATAACTGCTGTCCATTGTATGGTGTAGGATGTCTGTCAACCTATTTGGTTGAATGACCCAATAAGTTAAACTCAGTCAGTATTTGCTTGACAGGTACAGTGTTCAGAATATGAATGAAATATTTCCTATCTGTCCTTAGGGACTGTATCCCCTTAACCTCTAAAATATGATCTATACACCATATATTTATAAAACTAGACATTAACAAAGCAAATTTTTGATGCTATCTTTGGACATCTGTGATTCTTTATTGGTGAGAGCAAGTTATTCATTAGTGTCTGTATGCAAAGAACTGTTGGTTGGAGGGGCCAAAAAAACCAACTCAATGGGGCGTATGTAGCTAGTTGGTGAGGAAACGGGGGCGCACAGATAGCAGCTCTAGAGGCACACAGCCGGGAGGTGTGAGTGGGTGCTCCTGAGAGATGAGAAGCTTTGGACTCAGGTCACTGAAAAAAAAAAAAAAAAAAGTTAATTTCTCTAAAAGCCAAACCTTACTGAATTTAAATATAATTTTAAGGCTTTAGTACTGAGTGTTTTGTTTCAGTTTAATTAGTCTCACAGGCTATCTTAATTGCTAAAATTAAGGTCTCTCTTTTAACTTAAAAACTGCTATTAGTAGGATTACAAATATTCTAACTAAACAAACTTTGGTAGACTGAAAAATGTATAAATAATAACCATATTTACTTTAAAGATTGGGGCTTTAAACAGTTTTGGCTAAAGGTAAAACCAGATGACCTCAGAGTATAAGGGAGACATAAATGAAGTAAAGAAAGCTAGTAGTATGATGTAGCATCAGTGACACTGTTGTGAGCACTTTTATATGCATAGATTCGTTTGATGCTTACACAGCCCCATGAGGAGTCACAGTTACAGGTGATGGAGCAGAGCATTACATTGGCATGTAGGTTGGGCTGCGGTAGGATTTGTGCATTAGTCTCAAGCATCTTCTGTGTAGCCTGGCGCACAGTTCAGGCAGGGGGGTCCCCAGGGGAGAATGTCTTTGTCAAATACTGCTGAGAAAGTAAAGAAAGATGGGGACAGAGAAATGCCATGTGTTATTCACATGTCTGGAAGTCCTTGGTACCTTGTGTTCAGTTTAATAAGTCCTTAAAGCAGAGGCTGGAGAGACCACAGAAGATGGGACAGTAAGGAAGAGGCCCATGCTCTCAAGGGGACCAAAGAACCAAGATTAGTGAGAGGAAAGGACAGGGGCATGAGGAGGGCTTTCTTTACCTTGATTTTCAGATGAGAAATAGTTAGATGTTTTCATGCTTAATGGGAGTGAGCCATCAACAGGGGAAATCAGAGCCAAAGTAGTTTTGCTGTATCAAATCTTGCCCTTCTCATCGTATGTTTAGCGATTACTTCAATCTGTGCTGTGTCATTTAAGGTTTACTGTAACTGTCTTTCAGATATCCATGTGTTCTGTGGATTCTTTGGCTTATGAGATTGTGGAGTGTAATGGGAAGAGGTCAGGCTGGGCAGGCAGCCAGCTTTAGGGTTGTATTTTGGTTCTTTGCTGTAACTTGGGGATTTTGAGCAATTCCATTTGCCACTCTGAGCCCATTTCTTGATCTGCAAAACTAATTTATTCTTGTTTTTAAATGGGTAGATAATTAAACAATTTGTGTAAAATATCTACTGTGACTAGTGCAACCTCAGCCTTCAAGACATTTTTTTCTCCTTTGTCACTGGAATATATGTGTATTATCAGAAGGGTTATCAGAACTTGCTGTTCAAAATATGGTCCATAGACCAGCAGCATTAACATTACCTGAGGATTTGCTAGAAACGTAGAACTTTAGGCTTGCCAAGCCTGTCCAATCAGCACCTGTATCTTCAACAAGAACTCCAGGTGATTAATATGTACACTAATGTTTGAAAAATGCTGGTTTAGAAAGCAAGTCCTTTTTTTAAAAAGAAGTTCATGGAAGAGGGTGACAAATGTCACATTTTGATACACTTACAAACTACGTTTTTATTTTGTAAATATCTCTACTTAGGTATAAGACAAATAACTGGTATATTATATAGCATATACTTTCTGTGTGCTTTTGACAGTGTACAAAATGAAAACTTATGTGGATGACCATTTTGTTTTAATTTCTGAATTGTTGAAATACAGATAATAAGGAAAGTTGATAAGCAGACAGCATTATTGGATGCAGACGATCCTGTGTCACAACTACATAAATGTGCATTTTACCTTAAGGATACAGAAAGAATGTACTTGTGCCTTTCTCAAGAGAGAATAATCCAATTTCAGGTAGGTTTTACACTTACTGGTAAAATGTATACAAACTAAGGCTTGTGTGTAGCATAGAGGTTACAAGGCCCTGGAGTCATTCTCCAGCACTGTGAGTGAATTGAGTGAGTGAGTGAGTGAGTGAGTGAATACTAAAAAGTGAATTATGAAAACATGAACTTCTTATTAGCAGCTCCTTGGATGTGTTAGTGATCCTACCTCAGGGAAGAACTCAAAACTACGAGAATGTTCTCAGAGAAACAGTTAACATTCACTGTCAGGGTTCCTAATTTGGGGAACAAAGACTCCCCAAAATATCTAAAACTAGATGTTCATTGAATCTTCTGAATTTAGATGCATGCACTCTATTGAAAAATTTTATTTTATTGAGAGAGAGTTCATATACTTACCAAATTGGGTTTCCTGAGATAATAACGGTATGATTCAGAAGCAGAATTTTAACTGTGTTTATTTAGAAGGCTTTCACATTGATGACATGGTGATACGATTTGATAGGATAGTTGCACTTTTATAGAAGACTCCATTGTAGACTCCCATTCCTGAGAGATGGTGTCACGCGATACAGATGGGCCTGGTCCCTGGTGCAGGTTTGTTACAATAGGAGCAGGAGCGTGCAGGTCCAGATCATCGCTCCCTCCCGTGCAAAGTGGATTAGCATCTAGCTGTTCTCTAAATATTCAGTGCTCCTGGGATCTGTCTTAGGCAGCCCTAAAGAATTTTAAACATCCATTGTAAGTTTCAGGTACTGATCTTATACTAATGAAATGATACCAGTAAGGGTATGATGTTAATGGTTATTAGTTATTTACTATATCACTGAAATACTTTATAACAAAAACTGCCATCTGTGGGATTTTGATATTATTATTCTGCTCACATGTAGAGATTGGCAAAGCAGCACGTTTTAAGAAGTTTAAAAGTTTTTTACAAAAGTTTTTTATTCTTAACTCTGTGTGTTATTTGGTAAGTTCTTTTCTGTAATGTGTATAAAACTCACTTTCTGAACATTTTTTCTTTGTAAGGCCACTCCTTGTCCAAAAGAACCAAATAAAGAGATGATAAATGATGGAGCTTCATGGACAATCATTAGCACAGATAAAGCGGAGTATACATTTTATGAAGGAATGGGCCCTGTCCTGGCCCCCGTCACCCCTGTGCCTGTTGTGGAAAGTCTTCAGGTGAGACCACGCAACCACAGGGTGGCTTTTGCTTTGCAAATGTGCTCAGCTATGACTTGGCGTAATTTCATTTCACAGTAATTTTGATGTTTTTCTTCAAATGTAGTGACCTAGGGATTTTGTTACACATTATTTGTTGACAAAAATGAGAATAAGCAATTTTCCTTACATGTGAGAAAATTAAATAAACTTGTATGTTATCTGAAATATTTTTAGCTGGCTTTATAATTATGCATTTGAAAGAAACATTTACAAATGCAAACTTTTACAAGCTGTCACAAATGGAAATTGAATGAGAACCTAATTTTTGTACTTCCATGAAAAGTGTCTCAATGTGATTTTCTGTTAATTGCAGTTGAATGGCGGCGGGGATGTAGCAATGCTTGAACTTACAGGACAGAATTTCACTCCAAATTTACGAGTATGGTTTGGGGATGTAGAAGCTGAAACTATGTACAGGTATCAAATAAAACTTTTTACATCACCCAAGGCTTGTGAGGGGCTTATGGGGATGTGAGATTGTCTTCTGATCTTCACTGTCCTGCATTAGACAGTGTGGTCGCATTTCTGGAATATACTTCACATTTTAAAGTACTTTTTGAAATGATTTATGTTTCCCCTCAGATGTGGAGAGAGCATGCTTTGTGTCGTCCCAGACATTTCTGCATTCCGAGAAGGTTGGAGATGGGTCCGGCAGCCAGTCCAGGTTCCAGTAACTTTGGTCCGAAATGATGGAATCATTTATTCCACCAGCCTTACCTTTACCTACACACCAGAACCAGGGCCAAGGCCACACTGCAGTGCAGCGGGAGCAATCCTTCGAGCCAATTCAAGCCAAGTGCCCTCCAGTGAATCAAACACAAACAGCGAAGGAAGTTACACAAACGCCAGCACAAATTCAACCAGCGTCACATCATCTACAGCAACTGTGGTGTCCTAACCACCGTCTTTTTGCTAGGACTTAAACTGACCTGAGTGCAGCAAAAAGTTGTCAAAAAGGAAAGGAAAAAAAATGAACAATCTTTTGTGGTTTCTTGGGAAAACTTTTCATACCAAGTGATACTGTTCGAAAACCCCATTGCCTGCGAGTGCTGGTTTGAGATGCAGAAGCCACAGTAAAACAAACAAACAAAAAATCAAAATGTACAAATTATTGGAGATTGAGTTTTTCGGCTGTTTTTTTGTTGTTGTTTGGTTGGCTTTTGTTTGGTTTTGTTAAAATGGGCGAGAAATGGATACGTGGCTGGTATAAAAGCTAAGCAAACTAGAAGACACAAATCTAACCTAGTTTTTATGGACCAAGGCACTTGTATAAGCTTTATTAGTAAAAGGTACATGTTCACCAGACCTTTTTTTATATCACAGTATATAGTACATCTTGTTACCAAATAGGTTGTTCTCCCCACCCTCTTTGAGCTTTTGCTCTGAAATACATTCAGGTTCCAAGCTTGACCATGCTTGTTGAATACATTACCACACCCACCCAGGTTCTTTTGGTCTAAGGCTGGAACTTTTTTTTCAAACTGAAGTCTTATGACTTTTCATGAGTTAAAACTGTTCTGATTTCAGCAAGTCAAATCTTGTAAAGGCCTGTATACGTTTTTTTAAGATTATATGAAGTCTGTGCAAAAGCTTTAAAGACAATGCCTCTGCCTTGCCTGCAATACATGCAATGTATGTTAACTTAGTCTCCTTCTTTAGTCACTGTTGGCAGTTATTTGTGTTTTCCTTTTTTTTTTTTTTTTTTGTTTAAATGTATTTATAGTGGTAATCCAAGAAGCTCTGACATTCACGTGGAATTCATTGTGGCCGTGTAGTCAGTAATGAGTTAACGGCACAGAATATGTTGATATTTGAAGTGTCCTCTCCCCTTCCCACACATAATTCATCTGTGTGTTCCAGGGTTAGTTCAATTTTCCCCTCCTCCTGATGTTGTACATAACTTGTATTATGTGTAAGTTAAACTTTTTTTTTTTGGAACTTGGAATTCTCCCAGCGATTTTTTTCAACAACCTGTTTTTTTTGCATTGTTGGCAAATGATTAAAAAAAAAAAATCATGCGAAATTTTTGCTACCACATGGTAGATGGTGCCCTTCTGGTAGAATGAGGAAAATCTCAGTAAAATATGTTGTATTATTGTTACTTTTTTTTTCTTTTTTTTGCCTAGGCCAGAACATCATTGTAATCTTAAAACATAAGATGCTTCTATTAGATGGTCAGCTAGAATAGCTGGAAGACAGTACCTTAGGAACAGATGGTTGGAAGTTTATAAAAATGCAAATGTAACTTATATTTCCAATTTTCTTCTGCCTTTGTATTCTCTCTTCCCCAGTACTAAGTGTCTCCACCAGTGTCTCCTACTTAGAAGATGTGTCTTTGCCTTTCAGTTAAAGTTTGTTCTCATTCAGGGCTGGGTACAGCCCTGCGTGGCGATTTTGCCAGTTTTGCTTCCATTCCCACACTTTGATTATTACACCTTTGTTCAGTTTCTTAAAACTACACTAGACTCACTGAGCAACATTAGTACCGTAACTGTGTGTAACGTTATAGGACACAGCCTAGGGACACAATCATCCTTCTTAGAGTAAAAACTACCTCTAGATTGTGGTAAGCTTTTACTGTCCCATAAAACAGGAGCCACAAGTACCTTATGGATGCAAAACTGTAAGTTCTCCAGTGTTCCCAGTGTCTTGCTGGTGTCCTGGGCTCTTTTGAGTTTCCTTTAATAGACTTTAAAAATCAGTTATTAGGGGCATTTTTTTTTTCAGCTTTGCTGTCTTCATCACTCCTTTGTTTAAACTATGCCACTGTAAATACTTTTCCTCACATCTTTAAATTGCCTCTTCCTCAGTTTTCAAGGGGAAAGTCATTTGTAAAACACGTGAGGTGGTTAAAGCAAAGTTACCGCAGTTTTCTCTTACTGCGAGCCTTTTTAATCACCTCAGGATACATTGTACTATAAATAGCCTTTTCTCTTCAAATCTGCTCCAGTGACTCCTTTGGGGAATCAAATCCTGCCTCACACCTTAAATCTGTTTCAGTGATCAGGGCAGAATGCATTGTGGCCTTATCTTTCTTTGTTGTAACTGCTCACTGGCTGTTACTGGCAGACTTGCTTATTTGAGTAGTATTTATTCTCTCTGTTGAGTCACGGAAGTAGTCGTTACACAGTGCTTTTGTTTAATGTAAAGGTGTTGTCAGTGCTGCTTGATTTTTTTTTTTTAATGGGCCACAAGTTTCCTATATTTCTTGATTTGGTATTCAGTTAAATCATATTAAATTAACCAGTAACAAATGGGATGCTTTTTGAAGAATAAACTATTCCTTACTCAGCTTTTAGGTCAAAATAAATTTTCAGGTTCATGGCTTTATTAAAACGAACTTTGGTTCTTTTCAATGTTTGTATCTTCTTTTGGTTCTTTTTTTTTTTTCTAATAAGATAATTGAAATATTGGACTGTAAACCTTTTTTCCTGTTTTCTTTTTTGGAAAATCCAGAATGTACCAATATAGGCATTTTCTCCAACTATTTTATGCCATTCTCATACCACAGACCGAAGAGTGAAATGGTATCTGTTATAGCTCACTGTTCATCAGTAGTTACTTTGTCCGCTGCTTCAAAAAAAATCTTCATGGATTTGTGAGTCATTTTATGCTTCGTTGTATAACTTGGGAGAGTCTTGCCCTCCTCTTACAGTAGAGTTATGTTCCTCCCCCGTGATGACATTATTACAGGTGTCAGTCATTCACCCTTAGGAACATTCTCTGGAATGGAGAATGATTACCTACAGTATCTTTGATTTTTTTAAAAAATGTGTTTTGGAAGCATTTCTTATTCTGTCATGATTCTGTACAGTTTCTCAAAACAGGCATACAACCAAAACGTGTGACCCAACACTTTCTACCAGTCTCACTGCACTTGTCACAGGGGTTGGGAAAAAAGCAAGCTAAAGATGCCAACAACATAGAACGCCCTTTATAGTTTGAATGAGTGCAGAGTTGAACACTCGTACAGTATTCAACTCGCAGATGACTTTCTTAAACTGTGGCAACTAAAGGTGTCCTCATCTAGAATTAACTAGTGAAGTATTTTAACTAGTGAAGTGTGTGTCGCCTCTTACTACACAGACTCACTTGGCATCGTAACTGTTAAGCTCTTTTGCCTTTGTTTTTAGTGAAACCGGTACCATCTGTGAGCTCACAGAAAGTTCAATGCCATCTTTGAGAACTAACCCAACTAGTCAGGTTAACCAGGAAATCTGAGGGGGAGGAGTTCCCTTTTGAAACAAAACGCCGTTCAATGATTAACCAAGTTAACTTACTTTGATTTCAAAAGCAGCTGTGTTTCTGATGAGTACTGAACAAATGTGTGTAATTTTCTGTGCCAGACTTTTGACCTTGTTTTCAAGCACTGTACTGTGGGATGGATGGTTAGAAACAATAATATATTAGGGTTTCTGTTTAACCCTTTCAGGACTGAACTGTATCGCCTTTCATTAATTTTTCCCTGTGTCGTGATAAATGTTTGCCAGCATTCAGTACTGTGTTGGTCCAGATGTAGTTTTATATTCTCATTTTTAGTTGTTTCTCGTACCTTGCAGCATGCTCTACACATTCAGTCCTTAAGGGGTTTATTTTACAAACTGTGCGCCTGTAAGGTTTATTAGCAATAAGATAGAAAATCAAGCAAGTTTATACCATAATTTTGTAGAAAAAAAGAATCTGCTCAGTTCCATATTTCACCCATGAAAAACCTGCAATACGGGCAGTTTCAAGGAATAAATAAAAAAGAAATGTAAACCATTGTAGAAGTCTTCTGTTGAATGTGCCTGATGCATGTATTACCATCTTTGATTTCAGAATACTTCATAAAGATAAACTTGAGCTCTGTACTACAGTTTGTGTATTTCCCTTGCCCTCTACATCACATCCAAGTGATTAATTAGTTGATTAATTAGTAATTGTAATTGCACTAAATTAGTAAAATTAATTACTAATTAGTAATTGTACTAAATTAATTTCCCTTTCAATGTTTTAGCTAGTACTTTAAGCACAGGCAATTTCTGTGGTGAAATGGGCTTTGTCACGCAAAAGGCATTTCCCAAGCAGGATCTTTTAAAGCTGATCTCAACAAAATTGGGAAGTATGATGTAGTAATCACTCGGTTTTCTAATGCACGGGTGTGGTGGTGTCCAGTCTCGCAAAGAACACATACTGGTTTCTGCCTTTCCCGGTGTGTGTGGGGTGCTCCCAAGAATTGGGGATGCACTATTTTTTGTTTAATATCAAGGCAGAAATTTAAAGGAGGAAAGTATATACTTTTTAAAGCATAGAAAGTGTAGTGCTTAGCTGCCCTCACACAGAATGAATATAAGTAAAATGAAGATTTGTGTTCAAAGCATGTTGCTGTTGAAGAGTTTAGTTGAAATTTGGATTATGAGGCCTCTGAAGCTCAAAGTTGGTATTTCTAATTTCAAATAAGCTTATACTCTTTTCTCTAATAGTACACGATCACTTTCTAAATCTAGTAAAGGAGTGATCTCGGAAGGAAGCTTCTCCCAATAGAGGAATTGGTTATATAAAGTACAAACCAGGCAGTTCTGACTCGCCTTAACCTGGGGTGAGAGCGTAAAGCATCAGGCCGTGCAGAGCCCTCAGGCCCTAACCCTGTCAAGACCTGTACAGCTGGACATCTCACCCTTGGTTCTTGGGTTAAAGATAAGATCGTCTGCGCCTGGCATGTAGGTATTCAATAAAGAATTTAAAGCTGTCGCTTTCATGTACGTAGAAGTCGTGACTAACGTTGATTTATACAAAGTGCAGGTAAATATTAATATGGAAACATTTTAATGGCAAGAAACGTTGTATAACTTGGAATTTGGAGAATGTTTTGGGGAGATGACACTTTAAAGTACGAGGTCCGTGAGCATGTTATAAAGGTAAGTGAGGTAGAGGGGCATCATGTAGTTTTTCCTGGCGCAGTGCGTGTAGTCCTTGCTTTTCACCACCAGCCTGCACATTAGTACAGATGAACCTACAGGTCGGTCATCTCTTAATCCTTCAAAACCGTTTCTGCTGGCGCTGGGTAGAGTGTTGGCTGCTAGTATTTACCGAAGTCCTAAACTCAATCCAGCAGTTCCTCCCCCCAGCCAGTCAGGTAAGAGAAGGATGTGACTCGGTCATTCCTCCAGCGGCCGCCTGAGCTTGGGCGGTGTGTCTTTTTTCCTCAGAACTCGTCCCTGGAAGGCTGCTCTCTTCGTGCTTCCTCACCTTAGAGCGCAAAACCCAGATTCTGGTTTCTCCTGCTCCTGAGACTTCCACAACTAAGTTCTCAGTGTGCTGTTCAGTTACTGAATGGCAGAATGAAGTTTTGGAGAAAAAGTAATTGTCTTTGACACTGTTTGATAATTACTGTTGTTGGACTTCCGGGCTTGTCCCGAGAGAGCACTGCCAAGAGTTAAAGCTGGGAGTATGCTGGCCGCTGATGGATGGCGAAGGTGCGGCTATGTGGTGCTGGGGAAGGAGCCCGGTGGATACGCAGCTGTTAACCTGCAATCGTGAACGCCCCTTGCTGCAGTTTTTGTTTTCGCTCCTAGCATGCCGGAAGGTTAGAACTGGAAAAGACACAACTAGGAATGTTTAAGTGTCCAGTGACGTTCCAGGCTCTGAGTTCAATTAGGGTGTAGCCGTTTCCTGAAAATTTCCACTAAGGGCTTATATTAGTCCAACTCAGCTGCCTTAAAAAAACAAAAACAAACAACCCATTGGCTGAGTGGCAAAAACAAAAAATGATTTTTTCGCATTTCTGGAGGTTGAAAATTTAAGATGAGATGCCAGCACAGTTGGGTCTGATGAGGGAGCTCTAGCTAATAGATAACCCCACCGTTAGGAATTCATTTAACATTCACTTCAAAGGGCCTGTGTCCAGATGCAGTCACACTGAGCTGACCCTGAAATCTTTCAGATAAAGTTTAGTTGAAGTGCATGTGTATTCAGTGATTTTTATGTTCCCTGCATTTTAAGGCCTGACTGAGGAACGAACCTGGACTGAGGGACAAGGAGCTGTAGCTCAGTGATAGAATGTTTACGTAGCATGCATGCGGTGCAGGCCCATACCACCAAAATCCTAAAAAAGATTGAAGTCAGTTTGATCACTGGTACATGGCTTCATGGCTTTGACAACCCTGTGGGCTCATAAGCCTATTTTAGAGAAGAAACTGGATCAGGACATTTGGGGAACTTGCTCAGAGTTATATATTACAGTCGGGATTTCAGATGGGGACTCGTGGTCCAGAGTTGCCCTTCGGAGATCCCACAAAGTTTTTCCCCCACTGCTATCAGGAGGGTTAAGAATGGACCTGCTGTTGCCGTAGAATAGTTCCGTTGATGAGTTACATCTTTTCAAGGCACTTTATGGAGACTAGCCTTTCTATTTCAGTGCTCACATTTTATAGGTTAAGAGAGACTAGAGAAGCTGAGTAACCCAGCAGTGGTTGTGGATTGAGAAATACTTTATAAACTCGAAGGCCCTATCTTGTCGCCTCATTTGTTTAAGAGTCCTGACCTCTTGGCTAATGTTCCTAGGACCACTAGCCAGGTCTTACAGGTGACTGTGCTGCGTTGCACAGTGCCAGGGAGAATGATCCTGGGTATCTCCAGACAGTCCCATCTTCCTGGAGAAGGTGGTGGGTCTTCATCTGTAAATAGATGAAATAGCCAGTTCTGCCTTCAGCTTAGACCTTATGTCCTGGACTTCATGTTGGCTTTAGGAAGACCTGGGCTGAGGACCACAGTATGAAATAACAGCTTTGCACTAAACAAATTTGTCTGCCATTCACTTGCCAGCTGTAATTGATTTATTATAAACGGCTGATTCTGTAGTGCTCTACTAATTTGTCTTACTGAAATGGGGGAAATGCAAGGTAGCCTCAACACAGATACGGCTTTTCAAGGGGCTGTTTAGTGTGGGTACTCCAGAATCAAAAGTATCTGGTGTTCCGGGCTGCTTCTTGCTGGTTAAAAAAAAGGTGATATGGGTGTTTTGCATGTTATACTCCAAAGAGTAAAAAATACACAATGTGATAAGCAGCATCAGACCTTTCAAAACATTTGAGTTTAAGTTCTGTGGGTTAGGAAACGTGCGTCATGGGGATAGCCTGTTTGCGGTGTCAGGAGCCATTCCTTTCCTTAAGCTGCCTCTCCAGATGCCATTTTGCAGGTGAGAGCAGCTAGTCCTGTAGGCCTAGGTCCCTGGCCTGGCCCTGGCTGTTGAAAGGAGCCTCCAAGGGCTCTGGTTTCTGTGTTGAGAGGCCGGGATTCCCAGCCAGTAGAGGAAGAAATAACTACCCAAAGAAAATGAGGATCACATGGGAGCAAAGATACTGGGCAGCCACCGTGAAGAACTACAATCAGTAGATTCTGTAATAAATCATTTATGTGCTGAAGGTTTGTGTGAAGTGTTTCTTATTTTCAAAGTCCTGTGAGCCAGGTTATGGGCACTTGTGAAAGCCTTCCGGTGCTCCCTAGAAGTGCTGCTTCTGTAGGAAGGGCCCCCCGGAGTCCTGGCCTGCTTCTTCCCCCACAATAGCGGACAGCCAGGACCACTGAATGACTTCCTGTCGGGTGCTGCTGGGGACTGGACAGGGAACAGACTTGGGAGTGGAACTGGCCTGGCTCTGCCAAGTGAGCCAAGATTCAAAGAAACTGACTCACATGAAGAGTGAAACGGAAGGAAAAAGGGAGCAGCCCCAATTGCAGTCCCTTCCAAGCCTCGGCCTGGTGTGTGAAGGAGGGCTCACCCATGAGTATTCAGTAAGATTTTGGGCCTCTGCCTTCCAGACAGTGGAAGTAACTGTTTACTGAACAATTAATGTAGCTCCACTCTAGCCAGGCACTTTGGGTATAGCAATCAATAAACTGCTGCATACACACAGCCTTCCTTCCATGAGAGATGGGCACAGGCTACTATGGGCCAAGGCACCAGACCATGAAAGGGCTGAGATCTGCTGTATAGTCTATTGAGGGACTCTCGCAGAACCTGCGGGTTCATCTGTGCTGATGGCCAAGTCCTGGGTGTGTAACATTCAATATGAAAACGCTGCCTTCAGTGACTGTGTACTGCACAGCGAGACTCCCAGTTGCAAGCAGCAAAGACCCAGTGACCCCGGGGATGTCGCTCAGTGGCGCAGTGCTTGCCTGGCAAGTGCACGGTCCTGACTTCGATTTCCGGTACAAAAAAAGACTCAGTGACCACCCCCCCAGACAGAAATGGGTGTGACTGACAAAGCAAAGAGGTTCTTCAACACCCTAGAAGTTATTTTTAATTAATGTCTCCAGTTTCCAAATCACTGTTAACGTACAGTGTTGAAGTGAGTCTTATAAATTTGCTAAGCACAGAATGAGGGTTTCTCTTTACACTAGTGAAGGCTTCACATGCTTTACAGGGCTATTAATGTGGCCCATCTAACAATCGCACTGTTCTCACGCACTGTCGTTGGGGACACTGTGTCCTAAACCCCAGAGCCGTAGCCTCCAAGACAAAATTGTGTCCAAAAGTCAGAGACGCTTTGAACAACTCTTGAGGTTTTAAAACCTTTGGTTTGAAGAAGTACAAGCCACTTCAGCTTCTGTTAGGTTCCTGGACTCATGAGAGCAATTCTACAAATTTAGAAACTTATCCCAAAAGCCTAAATTAGCAGCATCTGAGCTGAGATCCCACAGGCAGTCTCGGGCCCACTCCACCCGTCGCCTGCCCAGGGACCTGCAGCCCGGCCTCTGGAAGACCACGTCTTCTGCTCTTGTTGTCTGTGGCCGGAGCTCTCAGTGAAATCACCATGCGAGTGCCTTGTTGGGATGGGACTGTAGACGCAAGGAGCGCAGAGAGAAGCAGAAATCCCAGGAGCCTACATTAGGGGCCCAAAGGGAGATTGTCAGAGGAGTTGTGAGGTGTTCACGCCTGTCACAAACGAGTTAGAAACGTGTGCACCCCGTTCCGCACCACCCTCACACTTTCCAAACCCGCTCTGAAAACAGTCTGCTTTCGGATTATGATGCTTGACATTTTCTGTTATGTGATTGAAGCACCGGCCACGTGTGTATAAAGAGCCAAGCTCTGTGGACAACAAAAAGCCTCGAGTTGGTGGTAGGTGCGGGAGCCCAGGGCAGCATGAAACTCTGCTTTTTGCATTTGTTCCTTTTCAACAATTATAATAAACACAAAGGTATTTTAAAAGATTGCCTTCAAGTACTGCACTTCCTGGGATTTTACTCACTTCCTGACCCGTTGGACCACTCCCTTGGGTTTTGAAACTCTGCCCTTCCCTTGGCTTCCTGGATGCTGAGTTGTCTGGCAGTTTTACTGGCTCCTTCCTGCCTCTGCAGCCTTTCTGCCTCCGAAATCCCCGCACAGTGTCCGCTCCCCTCCCCCACAGTCACATGCTGCAGTGGTGATCGCTCCCTCACTCAGCTACTAAAACACCATCCGTGTAAGAGTGACTCCCAAATTCATGTTTCGTGCCCAGACTTCTGGCCTGAGCTCCAGAACCGTAGATGTAACTGCTCACCTGACAGAGGGGATCAGGCAGCTCAAACTTCTATTTGTAACTCACGTGTGGTTACCTTCTTCCACTTCCCTCACCCACTAAGTAGCACCTCCATTCTTCTGATTTGTAAGGGGAAACCCTTCGTACTAGGTTTCTGTTACCATTACAAAAACAAACAAAACCTACCTGAGATAGGCCACTTCACAAGATGGGAGGTTTAGGTGGGCTCACAGTATTAGAGGCTTCAGTCCATGGGCAGTTGGCCCCTGTGATTTGGGACCAGTGAGAAGGCAACACATCACAGGAGGAGGGTGATGATGGAGCAAAACTGGTCCCCATGTGATGTTGGGAACCTCAGAGAGAGGAATAGACGGTCTCATGGTCCCCCTTGAGGACAAGCTCCCCAGTGACCTCCACTAGGCCCCAACACCAAGCTGAGCACCAAGCATCTAACATGAGCATTGGAATAGTCACATCCAGATCACAGCCACCCTGAAAATGAACTGGATTTGTTTCTTTCTCTCACCTCCCATATCAGCCCCTCCATAAAACCATCGATGGCTCCTTCAAACTACAGTCAAACTCTGACCCTTCTCTCTACCTCCACCACGTCTGCTATGGGCAGAGCTGCCATCAGCCAGCTCCCAGGATCCTCCCCAGAGCCTTCTAACCGCCCTGCTCTCTCCCTGTTCCCTGCGAGCCTGCCACAGCAGCCAGCGTGACTCCTTAAAAATGTCCCTTTGCTGCTTCACACCCTCTGCTGACTTCTCTTGCTCCAAGAGGTGCTCTGCAGGCCCTCATGCTCCACTGCCCACTTCTCGCCTCTCACTGTCCACCCTCTCCCTGGGCACACTGGCCCTGACACACTGGCCCCTGTATTCCCGTGAATTCATGAAACCAGCTCTGAGCTGTGGGCCTGCTGCTATGCCCTGCACCTGGCACACTTCATCCAATGTCCCCAAGTCTGTGCCGTCGCTCCCACAGGTTACCCCTAGACCTCAGGCAAAATTGCACCCCCACTCCCATGGCTTTCTGTGCCCTTGGCCTGCTTTGCTTTTCTGCATAGCATCTGTTGCCACCTTGAGACAGGAGATTAGGGTGTAGCAAAGCTGGCTGGGGAAGCAGGCGTGACCTTTTAATTACAGAATTTTAGGATACATGTGCAGAACAGTTCCCAAAGCCCTGCACTTGGACTTCTCGAAAGAATTTGATCAGGAGGCTGAGGCAGGAGGATTGTTGCGAGTTCGAGGCCAACCTGTGCTATGAAGTGAGTTCAAAACTAGCCTGATCTGCACAGTGAGACCTTTGGGTTTTTTGCCTCTGTGGTTGATCTTGCACACTGGCCTGCCCTCACGCTATAGGGTGTATTTCTTTTCTTACTTTTACTTGGTCCAGACTCACTCTGCAGAGCCTGTTTCTTTTCCTACCTTTAATAAAATTTTGCTACTATTTGTGCTCTTCTTGACCAATTTTTTGCTTGGGACAGAAAGAACCTCCAGAAGGAGACTCCAGAGCCCCCAAATCCAATAATGACCTGACATTTCGTGTGCTACTTGGCCACTTGTCTCTCTAAGCAGCACGGTTCTTAAGTCTTGGATTGTTTTGCTTCTTCCCGTGTCTCCAGACTCTGGCACGGGGCCTGGCACACAGTAGGTGCAAATGGAAGGAAGTGATTCTGGGACGGTGTAGCCAGTTCATCTTAGGTCTCCGCTTTACTTCGCTTGGAAGCTGCCTCTCAACGCTGCAATAACAGGAGGGTCTAGGAGTGACAGCAACACCCAAGGCCGGGAACACAACACAGACAGAAGCAAGAATACAAACACTGGGAATGAAGGGATTCCTGACAGTTAAAGATGTGGGAGGCTGGGTGTGACGGAACATGTCTGTAATCTCAGCATTCAGGAGGCTGAGAAAGGAGGATTGCTGCAAATTCAAGGCAAGCCTGGGCTACATAGTGAGTTCAAGACCAGCCTGAACTACACAATAAGATATTGTCTCAAAAAACTTAAAAAAAAAAAAAAAAAAAAGGGATTGTACAAAGTCACTTTTCACTTTGACAGTGTTTGCAGTGAAGGTGTCTGCTATTAACGGAAGGGGGTGGGCAGGACTTCCCAGTAGCTGGAGGAGCAGTTGGCCCACTTCCTTGATTATTTCTCCGATAATTTCCAGGCAGTGGGAGAGGGCATAGGGTTTGTAAGTGTTTTCAGAGCCAGTGGTCACATGGCCTCATTTTGAGTGACAGAATTCAGAAGTTTCTATTCCCCATACATCTACCGAGTGCTGGGTATTTGTTTAGCACGTATCAGGTGCTTGGCTAAGTGTCTGGAAGGTATTATGTCCTTGAACCTCACCACAGCACAAAACGCAGGAGCCACTATTCCCATCTTTCTGGTAGGAAGTGGAGGCTCAGGGCCTTGGGTAACCCTGCCAAGGAGCAGGGAAACCACACTGGACTTCTTCCCAAATGGTGCCTGGGATGTTTTGAACTTGAGGGGCCTATACTGGCATCTGGTAGGCTGCTGTTAAGTTGTTTTCTGTAACTGCTTAGTTAAGGGACCTTGTATGCTCTTCTTCCCCTTAGGGAAACTAGGGAAAAATGACCAAGTCATTAAAGGTTATGAGAATTTCTACATTAATTGGAAACTTAGTTGGGAACATTAATCTCTTATATACTACTGCTTGTGGATGAGAATTTATTTCTTTGCGTTTTTAAATGTTCTTAATTTACTTTTTTGAGACAGGGTCTCACTGTATAGTCCAGGCCGACCTTAAACTCACTATATAGCTCAGGCTGGCCCCAAATTTGGAATCCTCCTGCCTCAGCTTCTCAAGTGCTTTGCAACCATGCCCAGCTTATTTCTTTGGTTTAGCTTAGTATTTTTGACTCAGTTAAATCAGGGCTTTTCTCTGCTTTAAGAAAATGTTATTTTTAGCCCAGTATGGTTGCTCACACCTGACAACCCAACACTCTGGGAGGCTGAGGCAGAGCACTGCAAGTTGAAGCCCAGCCTGGGCAACTTAGTGAATGAGTGAGACACCTCTCAAAATAAAAACTGAAAAAGGGCTGGTGCTGTAGCTCAGTGCCAAGGCCCTGAGTTCAATTCGCAGTCCCTCCCCATCACCAAGAATTACCTTTAAGTAACACAACATAAGGTTAAAACCAAATATCACTAAGAAGCATAAAATGAAAATAATTCGCTTCCCTTCCCACTACTTTCCCAGATCTAACTAGTCTCAACACAGTTTTCTCTTCCAGCATTTTCCTCCATGTTTCTGAGTCACATGCATACACTTCTGCTACTCTGGCTCTTTTCTACAGGAGGATTTTGCAATCCTCCTGTATAGTATAGGCTCATGTTTTTTTCTTCTATGCTTTTACTTACCCCAAATATGGGTATAAAACAGTGTTCATTTAAATCACTGTTCAGTGTTCTATTATTAGGATTATTGTTCACTCTTGAGAATATACAGTGAGATGTATAGTAGTATATATGCAATTAGGTTTCTTCTTTTTTGTTTGTTTTACAACCTTTTGTTTTTCTTGGAGTTATTAAGTGCCTTGTCTTTTCCACCTTCCCCCTGTATGCAAAGATCAATGAATCTATATGTTTAAGTTAAAATAAAACCTTTAATCTGTTCCATTTTATGAATACATCACTTTAACTGGTCAATTTTTTTTTCTATTCACTGAGTCCAGATCCTTGAGGCTTTAGAGAGGGAAGACCCAAGGCTCTTCCTGGAGTGACATAGGAGCCACCCATGTCCTCTAGATTGGGGCCTGAGTTGGTGGGCTCCGTTTGGCATCTCTTCAAGCCTCTACACAGCCCAAGAGGAGCAGGTGGCATTATTTTTATTTGGTACTTAAGAAAATCACGCCTTGGGTAACACAAGCCTTGTGGTGTCAGAAACTCACCAAGGGCATCCCAGCTGGTTCCCAGTCCGCTGCCAATCCCACACCTCCCCACAGAGCGGAATGGCTCTCCAGCATTCTTCCGTGTCCCTGCATTGGGAAGGGATTCCCAGAACCCAAGGAGAGAGGGTGATAGGTGAGGACACAAACCCCCCTGAACAGACCCACATCTTGAACTTGACTGCAGAAATGTCAGACACTGCTTCTGGACTGGAGGGCTGAGTCCAAGCAGGCTTCCCCGTCCACAAGGATCAACACAGGACTCTGCTGCCTCCCTGTGGACCGCAATGGGATGTTCTCAGGTGTGCTGAGTGTGGAAAAGGATTCCCAGGCTGCATCTGCCTCCAACTGAAAAAGGTGCTGCAAGCAACGAATGATGCTGGGGTGATGGGAGCTGGAGTTGACCCTCACTGGCCTTGAAGGGGCGGTTCCCTAACTTGACCCTGGAACAGAATCGGCTGAGCCTTAGGTTACAGTTTGCTGGGCCCCACCTCCAGGATTTCTGATGCAAGAGGTCTGGGTTGGAGCGCAAGAAATTGCATTGTTTAGAAGTTTTCAGGCGATGTTGATGCTGATCCAAGGATGCCAGTTTGAGGACCATGGGGTGTTGGTCCATGTCTACCTTTCCTTCTAAACTTTTCCTCGATTGTGGTTTAGGACACTCACCTGAACTCCTCCACGTTCCCCAAATGCAAACCAACCCAGGAAACTCAGAGGTCAAGAAATAAACAGGCTTTTCTTTCGAAAACCGAGTTTGATGACCCCGAGCCTGTACTTGAAAGAGTGAGAACATGGAGGCAGCCTTTCCTGGGGACTGGGCTAGGGTTGGAGTTAGGTAGGATTAGGGTTAGGGTTAGGGTTAGGGTTAGCTGTAGGGATAGAGTCGGAGTTAGGGCTGCATTGGTTAAGGTTTGTGTTTAGGGTTAGTTGTAGAAGTAGGATTAGGGCTAGGGCTGCTGGTATGGGTTGGAGTTGGGCCAAGATTAGGATTAGGGTTAGGGTTAATGTTAGTGTTAAGGTTTGGTTAGCATTAGGATTTAGGTCTAGGGCTACTTTTGTGTTTGGGTCAGGGCTTTTACTTAGGGTTAGTGTTAGTATGCAGGTTAGGTTATGGTTAGGTTAGGGTTAGGGTTGGTTAGGTTCAAGCTTTGGGCTATGGTTAGTCTTGCAGTTATGGCTAGGACAAAGGCGAGACATAAGGTTAGATTTAGTGTTAGGGCTAGACTTAGGGTTCTGCTTGTCCCATGAGACTCTCACGGTGGAGTCCTGGTGTATATGTGCTCTGAAAATTGGTGTTCCAGGTTTGTGGACATTTGAGAGAGCACAGCCAGTCTCCTTTTGTGTGTCCAGTCTTTGCCCAAACACTGAGAGCTGGACTATTTACATTTATAAACAGCACTTTATGCCCCGTTGTTCCATTCACTTCTATGGATAGAGGAGGGGCAAAAAAAATTCAAGTGGGTAAACTTCATTTTTTAAAACCCCAACTTTAAATTTTACTCAAATTGTAGCAGTAGTCCTAGGCCTAGCTTTTTTTTTTTTAAATTTTTATTTTAAAGAGTAAAAGAAGGATAACATAATAATAGGGGGGCTTACCAAATTACAGACAAAGTGGTAGGAATTTATGGTTACTGTTTCATTAATGGTTACTGTTTCACATATTGTTATCTACAAGATAGTTTCTCAGGAAAACAAATAGACAAATAATAGCGAGTTACAGACAGAAGAGGTAGGAGATTATCA
>NW_004955443.1:18678374-18771165 GCF_000276665.1 Chinchilla lanigera | reverse complement strand
GAGCTCCACCACAGCCTGTGCTGTCAGGGGAAGAATGGCTTCCGGGGAGTCTCTGCAGGTATTATGCAAGGTCCTCCTGATTTACAGCTTCCGAGGGGCTCTCATGACCCCAGTCCACTGGACCTCTGACTCCTTGGGCTTAGTCTGCATTCTCATGTTCTCCGAGTCCTTGTTCAGCAGCTGCTCCTCCACTGACTCTGGACCTTTCTGGTTCTCAATGGCAGGAGCAAGAGTGGCCTGTTGTATGGCACGTATTCCCAGGGGTTTCTCCATGTTTGAATGGTTCACATATGTCCATGGGTGGGTATCTGCAGCTGGTGCATGGTGGGCCAGTTGTGTCATTGTTTCTCTGTGTTGTGGTAGTTCTCAATTAAGCGGCGGTGGCCGCATGGCTTCCCCTGCACCAGAGGCCCCCCTTCCAAGTGCCTATGACGCAGGAAGTGAGCCAGTTGGAAGACCAGCCCTCCCCACCTGTGACTCTTCATGCACCTGGGCTCCTCCCTCCGGGCGCCTACAAGGCAGGAAGTGAGCCAGTTGGAAGATCGGTGCTCCCTGCCTGTGGCTCCCTGTGTGCCGGAGGCCCTCTCTCCGGGGGCCTACGAGGCATGAAACGAGCCCCAGTGGTATTTTAAAATACGAGACAAGGTCTAAATTGTCTAGACTGGGTTTGAGCTTGTGATCCTTCTGCCTCAGCTACCCAGTTCTGGGACTACTGTGTGCTACTGCGTCAGGAATAAGGCCCTGGGATTTTAAAAAGCTGCTTCTTCGCATCTTTGCAGCTTGAAAGCTGGTACAACTGTTAGGTTTTGACCATGCATCTAGCCAGGCATGGTGGTGTAGGCCTGTAATCCCAGCACTCAGGAGGCTGAGGTGGGATTACCATGAGTTTAAGGCCAGTCTGAGCTACACAGTGAGACCCTGTCTCAAAAAGAGGGGAGGCACTACTTTCTACGGTTTTCAAGGAGGCAATCTAACAAAGCCCCTCCCTGCAGGCAGTGAACTATCTCCTGTCTTCTGCCACGGGACTGCAAGACCTTCAGGTGACTGAGGGTCATCGGCAGAAGGTGGCCTCACTCATCAGGCTCCAGGTGGCTGGCAAGCACATGGCACCCTGCAATGGCTCTGTCTGTGTCACGCTACTAATCATTCAGGCGTTCATGGGTCGGAACACTGAGCGTAGACATAGCCTCAAAATTCTCTGCTGCCTAATGACGCAGATGTGACACAGCAGCCATACCTGCAATGCCTCGAGGGGCAGCTAGGCCTAGCTTTAACAGTAAAACACAAACTCGAACATTAATAGTAACATTACACTAAAACTAACACTAACCCTAAAACAAGATCACAAACATAACCAAACTGTAACCATACACTAAACCTAAACTAGGCCATCAAACCCTTACACCTACCTGTACCCTAAAGCCTAAAGCTGATGTTAGCCTTAGCCCTAGTCCAACCCTAACCTTAACACTAACATAAAAAAGCTAACCATAAGCCTAACCCAGCCCTAACCGTAACTGTGACCCAAAGGCTAACAGAAAATATTAACCCTAACCCTACCATAACCTAAGGCCAAGCCCAACCTTAACTCTAACCTTAACCCTAACCCTAACTCTAACCCTAACCCTGACTCTAACCCTAACCCTAATCCCAACTCTAAACTTTAATATTTACTGTAACACAACCTTAACCCTAACTCTAGAACTGGTTAGGGTTAGGGTCAGGGTTGGGTTAGGGTCAGGGTTAGGGTTAGGGTCAGGGTTAGGGTTAGAGTTAGGGCTAGATTTACTGTTAGGGTTTTGGTTAGGGCTAGTGTTAGGATTAGGGTTAATGTTTGGGCTGGGTTTAGCGTAGGTTTTCGGTTATGGTTAGGGATATGGTAGGGCTAAGGTTAGGGTTATGTTTAGTGTTAGGCCTCCTGAATGGTTTAGGGTTCAGTTTAGAGCCACGGTTAGGGTTTGTGTTAAACTGATGGCTAGGGTTTTGTGTAACATATCCCTGTCTACTATACCTTGTGATAGGGATAACATGGGTCTAAGCTTAAATTTAGGGATATGTCTAGGGTTAGGTTAGTGTTAGGATTTGTACTCTGGCTAGGATTTGGTTAGGATTAGGGCTAGGATTGGAATTTAATGTTAGGGTTTTAGTGCTAGGTTTAAGGCTAGGGCTAAAGTTATGTTATTTTAAATTTAAGTTTAGGGCTAAGGCTAGTGTTAGGGTAAGGTCTGTGGTTAGGCTTCATGCCTGGGCAAGTCTGGGATTAGGTATAGAGTTAGGGTTAGGTTTAATGTTAGTGTTAGCTTTAGGGTAGGGTTAGGTTAGTGTTACGGTTATGTTAGGATTAGAGTGCAACCCATGAGGTTTACTAGGAGCCATTTTCCTAAGCAATGTCATTGCTCCTTCCTCTCCTGGAGCCAGAAAGCGTCCTGTCCATGTGAGCTCAGTCTGTATTTGAGGTCACACAGGTGTGCAGGGTCTCACGGCTGGGAACCCAGGGAGAGAGTAAAGCCTGTATCAGGTTGTTCCCACACAGGCCAAGGACAAGCAGGAGCAAATAATGAAAAAAGTAAATCAATTAAGGAAAAGGTTCAAAAGCAAATGTTGACATTAACCGGAAGATTCCTTTGACCCAACAGGAGGACGGGGTAGCCAGACACAAGGGCAGCTCCGCTCGTGGTCTGGTTCTGGAGGGAAGGAGTCCTCAGAGATTAGCCATATTAATTCCTTGTTTATTTTTGAGATAATCTAATGGCATTTGGGCAAGAGTGCCTTATTCTTTCATCCTCTGTCGGCCTGCCTGGGCCGCCTGGGCCATGGTCACAGGGTGTCGAGCTAAGGCGGCACGACCCAGGACATCCATCTCTTGCTTTCCAAGGTCACTAAGAGCCCACGAGTCAGGGCGAGTGGTCAAAAGAGAAACCGCCCTGTCTGAGGTGGGAGGCCGGACTGGGAGGCGAGGTGCACACTCCCAGCCCCAGGTCCTTCCTCCTCCTCCTGTGTACACGTGCTCTGCTCTGGATTCAGGGGTGAGAGGGCAGGGCGGAGTTGCAGCAGGCCAGAACTGGCCGGGAACTTGCCAGAAGGAGGGCAGGGAGAGGCCTGGGTAGAACTGGGGGTCACGGGCCCCAGGACAGGGCCGCTCGGGGGTTGACAGAGAGGAGTGGGCGTTGTGCTTTTTCAAGTGCTTCCCTTAGGTGTTACAAAGTGAAACAGTGACCTGCTAATCTCACTCCCCGAAGAAAGGAGCCCCCTCCCCAAGACGGGAGGGTGTTTACAGCAGCTGTTTTGTAGTGTGCCCACTTTGGCTGGAAACAAGCCAAATGGGCATCAGCTGGTAACAGAACAGCAGACCGCGGTCTGGTAATGTGTGGTGGGTTCGGGTGCTGATTCCTGGAACCTGTGGCCGTGGCGCTTTATGGAGGAAGAGTCTTTGCAGATATAAGCAGGGATCCTGAGAGCATCCCGGTTACCTGGGCGGATCTGGAATCCATTCAGTGTGGTTCAGAAGCGGAGAAGGCCACGGGGAGACAAAAGCGGAGGCCGGAGAGAGGCAGCCACAGCCAGGGGCCTCTGGAGTCTCCGGAAGCTGGAAGACCTCAGGCCCCGGATCTGCCGGGGTGCCTCGGGAAGGAGGACAGTCCGGCTGAGACTTGGATTTCAAACTGCCGGCCTTGAGAACTGAAGAGGACATTTTCCTTGTTTGCAGCCAGCAAATTTGCGGAAACGCATCGTACCGCGAAATGCTGCGCAGCACGGGGAGGGAGCGCGCTGCTGGCGCTGGCCAGTCACGCTTGAGGACGTGTGCTAAGCGGCAGCCGCACGTGCACGAGAGACGACACTCTGCGATCCCACCGCAGGCCTAGAAACCGAAAGCCTTAGGACAGACACGCCTGTCACAGGCCCTGTCAGTCACAGCTGGGGGCTCCGGCTGGGGGATCCCACCCGGAGATTCCTCTCTCAGAGCCACCTAATGGCTTCAGCCAGAAGCTGCCTGCAAAGGAGGCAGGGAGGCCCTGGTCACCTTCCCCTCCTGGGTTTATGGGTTTCCACGGACTGGTCCCGACCAGATTGTCACATGCAGAGTTGCTACCCAGGCCAGACCTCAGGTCTCAGTTTTGTCCGGACTCTGGGATGGGCCTGTGTGTGTCGCCTTCCCATTCACCTGTGTCCTCTTCCCCCTGGGTCTCTGGAGGCTGAAGCAAGCTGCAGCCAGGGCCCATGACTCACAGGAGGCCCCAGAAGAACCCCCACCTCTCATTCTCGTTACCCTGGCTCCTGGGGACACAGCAGCGCTTCGTGGCCCACGACTGAGTGCACAGTGGCGCCCTGAGGGACGGCCCCCGGCCTGCAGGGTCTTTTCTGTCCCTTCCACCTTAGCTGGTCCACTAATAGTCAGTCAGTCACCCCTCTGTTCTGTCACAGCTGACATGGGTGACGGCAGGATCAACGCATTGGTCTGCAGTTGGTACCCACTGCCATCCGCTTTCGCCTGGACTCTCCTCTAATCTGAGGCGATGCTACGCAGGACCTCATGTCCTGAATAGTGGGGCTGGAAGTGGTTCTGTGGGCAGAGAAAGCAGCAAACAAATACCTGGTGGGGGCATCAGTTCCAGAGAGAACCAACTGCTACCCATCCAGAGCAAACGAGTCTGAGAGAGCCAACCCGTCAGCAAGGTTCTCAGCTGGGGCTTTGCGGTTGTGTTTGTTTGCATGTGCTTGTGTGTGTGTGTGTGTGTGTGTGTGTGTGTGTGTGGTACTGGGGACTGATCCCAGGACCTTTGCACTGAGCTACATCCCCAGCCGTTTTAAATTTTGAAACAGGTCTCATTGACTTTCTAAGTTGCCCAGGCTGGATCTGAACTTGTCTGCAGGGTGCTGGGAATACAAGCATGTGCCACCTCTCCCCGGGCACCCTCTGCTTCTTAGAACCATTTCTGGTGCCAGTGGCCGTAGCCTGGCTGCGCCTGAGTCTCCAAGCCCAAGACGATGGCTCATAGGCTGATAGTTTATTTTGGAAAATGATCCCAGGGAACAGTAGTGGGAGACCAGGAATAGCGTACAAAGGAAGGAGAGCAAGCTGATCACTGCTTTGGCAACTGGGGTCACTCCCCTGGGAACCCCATTTGAGGCATGCAGAGCACAGTAAGAACTGCCCGGGTAAGGCCTGAAAGAGGGCAGTATTTACCCCTGGATCTGACCTCCATTTGCAGAGGGATTTCCTACAGATTCCACTCCCTCTGTTCCCCAGCGTTGCAAAACTGAACAGCTGCGTGGGTCCCCGCGGGCATCCAAGGTGGTGGCAGAAAGTGACATGAGCTGGCCTGGGGTGAGGTCCTGCCCACCCCACCTGTGCAGATGCTGCTGGCAGAGGAGGCAGGGGCAGGAGGAGGCAGGGCGGGGTTGGCGCAGGTGCTTACAGAACATTACCTCGCGCCTTACTGATTAGGTTATTGACCGCAATTCTCCAACGTTTTCACTATGTTTAAAAACAGTTTGTGTGGGGAGGAAGGAAGGTAAAGTGAAAAGAATTAAGATGGACAGGTACCGCCCCCTGCCCTGAGAATGTAATCATTATGTACTGCGAACCTGTGCTAATAAAAATTTAGAAAAACAACTTGTAGGTTAGATTTTCTCACCAGACTAGGATTTGGGGTTATGTCTGATGACTGCCAAGGAACTGTGACCATTTATTTATACATTAAATTACATAAAATAGACCTGCAGCTAAACAATTGGAAAGGTAAAAGTATAAAAACCCTCTGGGGTTTTTGGACTCCAAAACTCTATTTCATGTAGGCCGTGGGTGTTTTGTAAGCATGTAATAAAGTACAAATGCCTGGGCCAAGGGCCAAGGCCGTGTTCGGATCGTCCTGGGGGGAGTGGGGAGTGCAGAACGAATCTTGGATCCGCTCTGCTCACACAGCCAGCGCGCTTTCCACTCACACCTGGAGCATTTCCTGCCTCTGCCGCTGGCCCTCCTCTGCCAAGCCATCATACTGCCCGAGCCTCCGTCACTTCTTGACCACTGTCCCCTCACCCACTCTGCCTCTCCACACAAGCCACTGGGATGCTCCAAACCAAAAATGGCATCACCGCTCTTTCTCTTAAATCTCTTCCCCATCACCGGGTTGTCATGGCTCTGGGGTAGGAGACAGGTATTCCCAAGCTGTCCCAGCAAGTCCTGCAGGGCCTGGGCCCTGCTCGCTTCCCTGAGCCCTTCTCTCCTTCACTCACCACCCAGACAGGTCCTCATCGCCATGGTCTACCCCCTGGGGCAGCATGGAGCCTTGGTCCTGTCTCTTTTTCTGCCTGCAAACCTTTCCCGAGAGAGAGAGAGAGAGAGAGAGAGAGAGAGAGAGAGAGAGAGAGAGAGAGAGAGAGAGAGAGAGAGAGAGAGAGAGAGAGAGAGACAGAGACAGAGAGACAGAGAGGGAGAGAGGGAGAGAAGGAGAGAGGGAGAGAGAGAGACTCAGCTTCATATGAGAGAAAGGGATGGGGGAAAATCTTGGTCCATCTTTTCAAGTCCTCAGCACCCAAAAAAGTGACTGATTAAGTAGCACTTGGTAAGTGCTCAGATCAGCACAGTGGTGAAGAAGGGAATGAATGAAGGAGTGAATGAATGCTATGTGTAATTCTCCCGCCCGTGGGGGTATAGCTGTGCAGGGATTACTAAATGGAAAAGCCCTGGACCGGTGATGCTGCTCATTCCCCACTTAGGCAATGCCCGTCGGGTTCCCAGCAGGTGGACACCCAGCCGGGGGAGCGCCCACTCCAAGTTGCAGGGCTTTCCCTGTGTCCGAAGTCCTTGGGATCCTTAGTCGCTGTGATGGACGGTGCTTGCTTAGATTTGTGGTCTGCAGCATGGCACCTTCCAGCCCTGCCCAGTGTTTGACACGTGTAGACAGAGTCTTTGAAGGAAGATTTCCCAGAAAGATGAGGACAGGAAACATTACAGAGATCTCCCAGGAAAGGAGTTCCTGGAATTGCTACCCAGGGTAAAAATTAAGGTCAGTGAAAGATTAAGACTCCTTCCTGAGGTGGATAGGAGTACACAGTTCTTGTAATCACCACCATTTACCGCTTTTCCCCTAAAAATAGAAACGTGGGCATCCATGCCAGGCTTCAAGCCTGGGAGGACAGAGAACCAGCATTAATGTTTTCCCAGAAATCAAGTTGCTGGTTGTCTGAGGATATTAAAAGGATGGGAATGAAATTATTGTATTTTTTTTCTTCCTTTTGTTTTGTTTTATATTTTAATTTTTTTGTGTGTGTGTGTTTTTGAGACAGGGTCTCACTATGCAGTTCAGGCTGGCCTTGAGCTCACACTATAGCCCAGGCTGGTCTCGAACTCACAATGATCCTCCTGCCTCAGCCTCCCGAGTGCTGGGATTATAGGTGTGAGCCACCTTGCCCGGCTAATTTTGATTTTTGATTAGCACATGTTGACTGTGCATAATGATTACGCCGTGGGGGGGTGGTACATGTACCTAACTCATCTTAACCCTTTTACATTCTCTTACCTCCCCATCTCTTGGTCCCCTTCCTATTTGCAAAAGATCTCTCCCTCTGTTTCCTATTATCCATCTTGCGTTTGCATTTGACAAATATTTAGGGAGCACTCACTGTGTGTCAGGCTCTGCTTGACAGCCCACTAGTTTGTTTCCCTTCTAGACTTCCTCTGCAGTTTTCACATGTCTTGTACTGAAGGGCACAGATTTGTAGCTGGGTGCTTGGATTTGATTGCTGGATCTACCACTTTGTTTCCCCTTGTAAACTTGGGCAAGTTACTCAACTTCTCTGTGCTTCAATGGTGAAGAGTGGACTAATGATACTACTTCCCCACGGGAAGGGAACGATGATTGCATTAATACTAGCACTTGGTGGAAATCAGCTCTCTATCAAATTTGTCAATGTTATTGTTATCATCTCTGTGTCTACCGTAGAGGTCATTTGTACTTTCTCCCTATCATCCCTCCCTTGTTCTTTACAATATAACCCAGATTCTCACCAGGCATCTTCTCCTCTCTCCCTGCCCATTTTCGTGGTTTGTGTGGGGTCCACCTCAGGGGTCTGGGTAGAGTTTATGAGCTAATTGTGAGCCAATCAAAACTCTACATTTTCCCTCCCAAGGTGATTGGCTCAGGACTGCTATTACAAAATAAGCTGGGCCAATCAGGGTGATTGCCCGGATCCTGGCAGCCCCCTCAATGTGAATTCTGCAGGCTGGTGATGAAACTTCTGCCACTTTTTTACCTGAGAATAAAACAAATACTAGAGAGCTTGCACTTAGAGATATGTAGACACTTGGAGTTCTAGGGTCACCATCACACCTCCAGATCCAGTTGGACAAAAAGCCAAGTCTAGATCTCGATCTTTCATTACCAGGTCAACACCTTTTCTTTTTATTTGAACCAGGAAAATAGGATACTGTCAAGACTTTAGAATAGATTATGTTTCCGTAGTCTTCTGAAAACGTTGCACACAGATTCAGTTAAGATCTAAACACACACAGGTAAAGCTAATGCCAAGTGTTGGCCAGTAGATGGCAGCAAATTTGAACTTGCCTGGGAACTAGGTTTTCTTATTTGATTCAACACAGGATTCAAGGCAGCTCCAGCACAGGAAAGACTCGAAAAGCTTTGGATAAAACCATGAGTAAAAATGTGCCCACTAACCCTCATCATAATGGATACCTTTATAAAGTCCCTTCACTCCTTCAGGCTTCATAATGTTTAGTATGAAATGTGCATGAAATGCTCATTGCTGCTTTTTTAATAAGTGTCTTCCTAAGGCCCACGGGTGGAAGGCTTGATTTTAGCTGGTGATGCTACCGGGAGGTGGTGCAGCCACCTTTAAGAGGTGGAGCCCAGTGAGAGGAAGTGAGGTCATCAGGCGTGGCCTTGAAGGGGTTATGGAGGAAGTGAGGTCACTGGGCGTCCTTGAAGGGTTATTGGAACTTTGACGTCATACTCCTTCTTTGTCTCCTGGCAAGGTGAGGTGAACAGGCTTCCTTTGTCACACGCTCCTGCCATTGTGTACTGTGCTTCCCTTGGCCCAGAGTGCCAGGGCTGTGGTGGATTAATTAATGGTCAACTTGTAGCACCCAGATGAACTGAGTCAGCATGGTGCTGGGTGTGGAAGGCTCACTTGAGTGAGGATTGTTGCCAACAGCATAAAAGCAGAACTGGAGGGGAAGATGGTGTGCTGTTGATTCACCTGGAGAAGGGTGTTGCCTTGGCTTTCCTGATACGAGCTCGGCTGTTCTCATCGTTGGAGGAGCTCAGCTCCTCGCTGTCACTGAGGATGGCTGTGGTTCTTTGCGGGGAGCTCTGGTCCTTACCTGAGTGTTTCTTCCTGGCTCCAGTGCAGATCCTTCAGCCTGCTGGCACAGATCCTTCACCCTGTTAGCACAGACTTTCTAGCTTTCCCCACTGACCTTTGGGCCTTCCCAGTGTGGATCCTTGATACAGACCTGTATGAAACATTGTCGTGGGCTCTAGGCCTCCAGCTGGACTCGTGCAGGACGTTGTTATGGGTGCTAGGTCTTCAGCTGGCCTCGTGCATGACATTGCTGTGGAGTCCAGGTCCTCAGCAAGATTCTTTGGGTCTGTAGTGTGTGGACAGATCTCCTGCTCTCTTTTGCATGTGACTCTTTGGGTGAATATTATAAAATAGCCCTATAAATTATGTGTCCTGTGTTAAATCTTCTCCCTTGTAAACCCTGACTGTAACAGGGGCCAAGCAACAGTGCACTGAAGCCATGAGCCAAAATAAGCCTTTCCCTTTTTCATTTGGCTGTTCCAGGGATTTCGTCACGGTGACAGAAAGCTGACTGACAAATCCTGCTTTGTGACAGGTGGGGCGGTCACGGCAGACAGGCGGGACGTGGTGAAAGTTGCCTTTCAGCCCCATCACTTAGTTATCATCCATGCAAGTGGTTATAAAGATGCTTTTATTTTTATTTATTTATTTATTTATTTATTTAATTTTATTTTATTTTTTGTCTTTTTTGAAACAGGGTCTCGCTATGCAGTTCAGGCTGGCCTTGAGCTCACTTTGTAGCCCCGGCTGGTCTCGAACTTGCAACGATCCTCCTGCCTCAGCCTCCCGAGTGCTGGGATTACAGGCGTGCGCCACCACACCTGGCTATAAAGATGCTTTTAAAGTGAGAGGTCTAAGGAGGAAAGCAAACCGCTACAGAGATGTTTGGAAGATGGTCTTAGTCCACGTCCCCTCACGATCCCAATGAGGGACAGGCATGAGGAATGAGAAGCAGGCTGTGTAACCCACGACAGTGACTGCTGCACCAACTATGAGAGGAAAACTCAGCTTTCAGAAGGTTGCACCACAGAACAAAGAAATGCGTTTTTATACCATGGGGTCTCGGTGGGGCTGGGAAGTGGTTGGCAGCTCAGGAAGAATTTGTCCTGGCTGATACTTCTATCTTCAGAGGTTGCTCAGAAGGAGCCAGGAGGAGGCCTTTCACAATCAGGATCCCACTCCACTGTGTTTCTCATGCACAGTGGTCAGGCAGGAAGACTGCACAGGAGAGAGGGTAGCTGCCACGGGGAGCAGTGACACATGTCAGTGAGCACCAGGCCCCGGCTCTCCTGTGGATGTTGCTGCTGGACCTTTCAAGCCCAGCTAATAGGTCTAAGCCAGACATGTGACAGGGTGGCTGTCAGCTCATCAGAAGCCCAACTGAGAGTGACCAGTGCCTGAGGCATGGCAGGGGTATTGGTACCAATGTGTGATGCCCAGACCCCAAGCACCAGGCAGTAGATGGCTGAGGTTCAAGTGTTTAGGACAATATGAAGGCCACTGGACCTGGTCTAGAGCAGGCTCAACCTATCTCAACTTCTTCCCTGTGATCAGAATCCCCTGGAGGTGTGAGTTGTGCTTATTACATGTTCAGGTCACCAGGTGCCTCCCCAGACATTTTGCCCTGGTGGGTCTGCCATGTTTTTGCATGGAGTAGAGTTGAACAGTTAACATGTGGGATTCAAGCCAACATCAGACTGGTCCGATGCTCATCAGTAAATTATTTAACTGATCAAGTAAACCCAAGAGAATTACTAAAGAAATCTATAAACTAAACAATATCCTAAGTGTTAGGGTCATAGGTAAAAAAGATGAAGGACTGGTGCTCATGAAGTGTCTGGTTCAGCAGGAAAGGTAGGTATTAAACAAGAAATGACACCACAGTGAAAATGGGATCTGAGCCTGCCATCTCCCCCTGCATCCCCTGCCGCCACCTGGTCCATGCCCCCTCCATCTCTCGTCTATAGGACTGCAATAATCTTCCTGACCTGAGTCTCGAACACTCTTTCTGAGACCTTTCCAGGGATGGCCCTTCCTGGTGCCCAAGCCTCAGCTTCTTCCTTTTATTAGCTGTGTGGTGCAGAGCACGTTACCTAACTTCTTTGTGCATCAATTTTCTCCTGTGTAAAAGGGGAGGCAGGAATCCCCAGCCCCCAGGACTGCTATGAGGATTAAATGAGATAATGTCCACAAAGTCCACAGAAAGCGTCTGTTAGAGGGACAGCTGACTGGAGACTCCGTGCTGCTCTTCTCTAACCCCTTTACCTATTTGGGACACGCCCCCTTTTATCCACGTGAGTCACATCTCACCACATCACATCCTCACCTCACCTGTTTTATCTTCCCCCTTGTTATCAGACCACTCATGACTTGTGTGCTTCCTCTGTCTCCACCCCCAGCATCCCGTACCCGTGTGTCCCCAGCTCCTGGAGCTGACCCAGCACAGGGAGCTTCCAGGAACTATTTATGAAGGCAAGGAACAAATACAAACAAGAGCGGGTGACAGGGGAACTGAGTGATGCTGTCTGTCTCAGGCCAGGCTGGCAGGGACAGATGCCTTCCGCAGTGCACGTTAGTGACCTCACTGTGTCCTGCCCCTGACACAAAAGCCACTGCCATTAAGAACAGCTGATGCAAAGAAATGGATGGGCCCCAGTGACCCGTGCTGAACTCTTCCTTGAGCAGTTTGGTTCTTCCTGGAAAATCAGCAGAGGCCTTAAACCCTCTTGAAGAACAAAACTTGAAGAACATCTAGTTACTCAAGGCTAAAGCTGACAGTCTGCCTTGGATCATGCTGGTCTGTGTCATACCTTTGACATTATATTTAAACATAAGCTTTTTTATTTAATAAACAGAAGGGCTCAGAGAGATTCTCCGGAGCCTTCTGCTAATATTAATCATCTTCCTAAACTCACACTGCCAGCTGGACTGGGGAGCTGGCCAAACCTGGAGGGAAAGGAGGGTGGAGAGGAGAAGTCCTCAAACACCAGCTAGAAATGCCACCATTCCCCAACCTTCTCTGAGCAAGGTGAGACAATGAGACGGATGCATGACTTTTGCAGTCATTTTTTTAGGATTTTGAAGCTTCCTAAAATATGCTGGGGCTGCCTCACCTTAGGGTGTAGTGAGTATGAAATCAAGAGACCCAGGAAAGATGTCCCTCTCCCATAAATGCCATTCTCATCTGCTTGCTAATTGCCGAGAATAGCAAAGTCTTTCTGGCAAGAGGTAAGTGCTTTGGAAAATGCTTATGTTTGCAAGAGAAAAATCTGAAGAAATTCAATTTAAGAATTAAGGGTTTGTCCAAAAGTTTGGAAAGTTTTCATAGGGAGAAGGCAGAAGAAAAAAGCATGGGAGACACACAGAGAGAGGTGTAACAAGGAAACAAAGAAAGGGCCATGCATCAGTCAGCTATGCTGTATAACAAATTATCCAAACTTGGTGACATACACTAAGCATGAATTTCTCTCTCACATGTCTATTGATCAATTTAGGTTCAGCTGTCTGTGCAAAGATGTGCTGGGGTCAGATCCAAGCTGCAACTGAGGGCCATACCTGCTCCGTGTGCCTCTCATGCTTCTTAGACCGGCTGAAAGTTGAGGTGCAAGAGGAAACAACGCCTCTCTAGCCAGAGCCCAAAACCTTGCCCATTGTCACTTCCATCCCTATTCTTCTGGTTGAAGCAAATCACAGTGTCAGTTTCTTTGTGAGGCAAGAAAAAAAATATGGTTCCCGTAGGGGTGGCAGTGGTGATAACCAGGGAAAGTGTACTTGCTGAACAGTATCACATCTTCCACAGGCAGCCTGGAGGTCCAGGACCATCTTTATCCACCTCAATGCCTATTTTACTGCAATACTCCCTTTGTACAATCTTGGTGTTCGTGGAGTGAGGACAGTGAGTCTCAATTAAGGCTTTAGATCGTGTACCCCCTCCATTCCTCATTCCTTCCCCATGCGCTATATTTTTATTGTGCAAAAGGCTCCCTCTATTAAATGCACCTCTAATTTCACTGGCAACTTCAGAGCACCAGCACAACTTACTCTATTCCATGGGCTAAAACAGATAGAATCTATTTTCCTCCCTTGGATCTTTAAATTCTTAGCCTGGATATTGGAGTCAACACATCTCCCTCCATACAAAAGCCAGCCGTTGAATAGTACATCTGACTATCTAAAAAATCCCCTCACAGAAACAAGGACTCAGGGGCCAGAAGCTAGAGCTTCAGAATCACCATAATGAGATTATTTTTCCCACAGGAAACTCAATAATGAAGGTTATTTTTATAGTTAGTAAATGTGTTTTGTCATTGCTGAGCTAGAAGTAGGACATTGGAGGATCAAAATGGACAACAGTGAAACCTAAACTCATTTGCCTGTTTGCTGTGCAGTACACATGTGCGAGACTCTCATCTGGCTTTGTCTTGCAATCTAGCCATTCAGGTTCGAGCGTGTATGTGAAGGACAGAAGTGGGAACCATGGATCGTAGGGGGCTGTGAGCGTCAGCAGCAGCTTTGAGCATAGTGGCAAAGAGCAATGAGCCTTTTACCAACCAACGCTGCTTCTCTTCCCCTACTTTTCCTAGGGAATCCCTGCACCATTGCTTTGACCTGGAGAAGGATTTATATTAAGAGAGACCCATAATACAAAGGTCAGGGTGTGGCAGCTGGGAGCTTTGAATGGCAAATGCCAAGCTATCGCGTCTATATGCAACCTGAGACCTACTTTCCTTGTATCAACACCAGCATAGGCTGCGTCTGTCTCTGGAGCTGGCCTCCGCATAGGCTCAGGATGCCTACAGACCCACTCCTGCAGTAGTTATCTCCTGGGTGGCAGCACTTCCACCATGCTCAGCAACTTAGACCTCTTCTAAAAGGCCTAGTAGATGCACATGTCCCAAGGGCGTGAGTTTCTGCTCTGCCCTTGCTGGTGACATGGCTTTGGGCAGAGTCCTTAATCTCTTAAGATGTCAGCCACAAAACAACACCACCCCGAACCCAGCAGCTAAGAGGACAGGAAGGAAATAGACATAGCATAAATCGCTTCCTGACCTGAGCTGGGCAACCACGGGATGTGTGCATTTTGTGGAATCAGATGTTCTCCTCACGTTGAATGCTTCGTGGGTACAGTGATTGCGGCCTATTTCACAGAAGGCTGAGAAACTTAGACTTGAATTTTCTAAGAAGTGGTTATAGTTTAAGTGGTGTGTCTCTAAAATCTATGTGTTGAAGTCTTAACTCCTCAGTACTTTGGAATGTGACCTAATTTGAGAATACAGTAGCTCAGATATAATTAGTTACGGTGAGGTCATTAGGGTGGGGTCTAATCTAGGATGATCAGTGTCCTTTTTAACATTTGGACACAGACACTGGCTGTGAAAAACACCATGTGTAGCTGGAAGCAGCGGCAGGAAGATGCTTCTATAAACCAAGGGTCACCAAAGATGGCCAGTCACCACCAAAGGGGGGGAGTGGACTGGAGGGGCCCTCCCAGCCCTGTGAAGGGGCCAACTCTACTGAACAGTTCATCTCAGCCTCCAGGACTGCCAGACAATACTTTTTTGCTCTTTAAGACATCCAGTTTGTGGTCCTTGGTTATAGCAGTCCTAGTGATCTCCTTCAGTGATTAAGATTCTGAAGGGCAATGTGTCCCTCCCCTGGCATCAGTATGCAGAACGGTGGCCTACAGGGTGCAGGGGCCATGGGCACCCTACGGTAGTGACAATGAGAGGAAGCATTTTGTGCTCATTGCCCAAACCAATGGTTAGAAGCAGTATTTAAGGAAGTCTTAGAGCACCGAAAATGTCCCTCCAGGGTAAATGGGGAGCCTAACCCTTTGTGGTTTGTTGCCTGAGTGCATCTATGTATTTTAGCTTCAAACTTATGTATCTTCTGCTAGTATCAGCACCTTCCTTTACCCCTTTGTGCTTGTGCTGGTGTCTCAAGCCCCCAAACTCAGAACCTTGATTTGCCTTCATTGTCCTTGTATATATTTAGAGCCAAGGGCCCTGTTTCTTTCTAACATCTGTCATCTTGACAGAGGGAAAACAGTTTGGTAAATAGAATAATGGCCCCCAAAGATGTCCCCATCCTAATTCCTAATGCTACCTGTGAGTATGGTCTCATTATCGGGGGTAGCTGATGTGACCCTCATAAAAGGGAGGCAGGAGAGAAAGAGTCAGAGCAGGTGCTGGACAATGAAGGGCTGGGGAGGGGAGATGTGAAAATGAGACACCAATGGCCGTGAACATGGAGGAGGAGGTCAGGAGCCAAGGAATGCAGGCAGACTCAAGAAACTGGCAAAGGTTTAGAGATGTGTTCTCCCCTGGAATTTCCAGATGGACACAGTCCTTTTGATACCTTGATTGTAGCCCAGTGAGACTCACATCAGACTTCTGACTTTCAGAGCTGTGCTACAACAAACCCGTGTTGTTTTAAGCCACAAATTTTGGTAATTCATAGCAGCTGCGACAGGAAACTGAAACATCTGAGATACTTTCTGACTCCAAAGGAGAGGCTGTGGGCTGGGAAGGGGACAGACCCACGGCCCAAAGGTGCTCTTCCCCTTTCCCAACTGTGCTTCAGCGTCTATTGAGTGACTTCCCGTCATTCCCTGGAGTGTGCAGGCCTCACTGCAGTGTCTGATCTGTTGGATTTCTCTTCGCTCTGTCCTTCTTCCTTGCTACCCCATGCCTATGCACAGATAGCAGATAAAAATCCATTGCCCAAGACGTATTTATTCTGAAAAATTGTATTCATTGCATATCTGACATTCAAACTGAAGTGGCATTTATGCTTTATCTGGCAACCCCACGCCTGGATGGCACCCAGGGAAACACCTGCTGCTTAGGTCCTGAGACCCATTGGCTCCACCCCCTGGTCACTGTGTTCTTGCCTGCCTGTCTTGTTTATTTGCCCCAGCTGGCTGTTTTCTTGTTGCAGCTGTGTTTCTGTCCTTGAGGGATGTTACTGAAATCAGAGAACAGTTGAGAAAGGACAGAAGCACATGGGGGAGAAGGAATCTAGGAACAGATATGAGTCTCCACTCATCTCTGGGGAGCTGGCTGGAGGAGGTCTTTCTGAGGTGCCATCTACTGTGACCTTGGGAATAGCAGTTGTCTTCTGAGCCCTGTATCCTGTGGAGGGCAGGTGCATCACTTTGCTGGGGCTGCCATGACAAAGCACCACAGGCTGGGTTGTGTAAGTGACAGAAATGTATTTTCCCATGGTCTGGAGGCTGGAAGTCTGAGATCGAGGAACTAGCAGGCTGACTTCCAGTGACTCGTCTTGGGTTGCAGAGGGCCACCTTCTTGCTGCCTCTTCTCACGGTCATCTCTCTGTGTCCTAATCTTTTCTTATGAAGATATCATTAGATTACGTTAGTTCTCACCCTAATGGCCTCATTTTAACTTAGTCACCTCTTTGAAAGCTCTGTGTCTAAATATAGCCACATTCTCAGATGTTAGGCATTACGAATTCAACTTGTGAATTTGAGGGGGACACATTTTAGACCATGACGGGAGGCCTCTTGGACATACTGTTCCAGCGTCTCCCCAGAGCTCAGTGCTGTGACCTGTGGGAGAGGGGTTCATGTGTTCCTCACCACAGACCAGGGGCTCCTTTCCTGCATGCAGTAAGTATGGATTTCTAAGCTACCGAGACTCTCGATGCAGGAGGCCTGAGGAAAAGGCTTCCTGGCTCCTGATAGGTTGAGCTGATATGGACACCTCAGTGGGAAGGGCCTTCTGGAAACTTCCGTCAGGGCTGAGGTGTGAAAATGGCAGGAGGTTGGGACAGACCTCAGGTCAGAAGTAATTAATCTTCCCAGGGGAGGTTTGGGACTAAGAAATAGTCCTTAGTGCAGTGATAACACCCATGCTGGAGCCTTTATTTTTCAACAGGAAGATTGGAAAACTCCAGTGACTCTGCATGACTTGAAGTTTACTGTGATGACTGCAAGACAAGGTGTCCTGGCCACGGGTAACTCCTGTTAGGGGCAAGGATCCTTTCTGGCTGGTGCTGAGAACAGTGCCCAGGCCTTCAGCCAGCAAGCACCAGGCCAAGCCATCTCTGGCAGGAACCCCCACAGTGAGAGCCTTGTAGCATCGCCGGGGGGGGGGCCTGAATGATGCGTGAGGCTGTGGGTAATTGAGAGTCTAATGGAAGGTGGTCTGCCCACCCCACAGAGCCAAGGGCACAGTGAGTCTGGAAATTAAAGCCCTAAACTTGTGAAGGAGGCCAAGCTGAACTGAAGTCACTGCTAGTTCTGAAAAAGGCAGACATTATAGGCCCTAGCACCATAGATTGGTGGTCCTGAAGTGCATTCAAATTGATGGTTTTTAAACCATGTTCTGTGGAACCCAGGGTGTCCCAGGGTGTTCGAGGAGGGATCTTGAAGCTCTGTTCCTTCGTTCAGAACACTTGCACACCTATCTATTTCCCATTTTAGACTTCTGTACAGAATTGTTGGTGCAGGGAAACAAAGATTTTTCTGTATTAAAATTTGAAAGCCACTAACCAAGTCTGTATATTTTATAAATGAAGAATTTGTTCATCAAAAGGGGATGGGAACACATTCATTTGTGGTGCCCAGTGCTAGATTTGGGGGTTGTTCGTTACTGCAGTGTGATGTAACAAACACTGACAAACCCAGAAACCTCAAGCCTCTTGGATTTCATTGGCTAGAGCCAGCGGTGTTTGTGTTGGCTTGTACTGGATTACAAAAGCAAGATTAATTTTCAGGAAATTTGTTAATAAGTTCTCAAAATGCATTGCTTCCTAATTATTCTTCTATATTTAGTTATTATCTGTGTTCTTGATAATGTATTTTTCTTATACCTACATGACAGAAATAGTGTCAGATGGTGTTCCCAGCTTCCCATTTGAATGATGTCATGCTAATAATGGAAAATTGGCCATGATGGGAGTATTTGTACCACAGAAATTAGCAAACTTGCCACAAATTAGGAATTTCTTTTTTTAAACTAGAGGACATGTTCTTGAGCATCACTGGCCAAATGGCGTAAACGTAGTCCTAAACCAATAAGTAGCAAAAGGGAATGGGATTATCATGTCTAGCACAGATCCATCCACATTTACTCCTTGGAACTGGACTTTCCTTTCATGAGTATAATCCTGCCAATGTCTCTGTGTAACAGGGTTTCATTAGCAAACAGTGAGTGAGGAGCGTGGGAGACAGATGAGCTATTGCTGGGCAATCAGACATCTACACACAAACGCTGTGAGAGCTCAGTGGGAGAGAAGTCATTTCTGATAGAAGAGCTCAGAGCCTTCGTGGGAAGGTGATAGGTGATCTGAACCATGGAAAATGGTAGAATTTTCTCAGAAAGTGCCAAAGAGAGCAATAGCACTCTAAATTGAGTGCGGCATAAGTACAAGAAGGGCTTGGGGCACAGCAAACCGTTCTCTTCTGAAAGGAAGAGGTAAGGGATTGATAGGGAGGGAGGTTGGCCCCCGTTGTGGGGGAGCTTGGTACTGCACTGAAGTTGGACTTCTGGACCAAGGCGAGCCTTAGAGCCCCTGGGCAGGGAGGAGATGACCCTCGCCTTCTCCTGATCAGACCAATCTGATTCCAGAGAGTAGGCAAAGTGGAGCACAGGGAGAAGTAGGAGTTGGGAAGCCAGTTGGATCATTGTTGTGGCTTTCTGGGTTATAAATGACAAAGGTCATTTTTTAATTTTAAAAGTAAAAGAATGAAAACATATTAACAAACACACATACATTTAGAGAATAACACAAGAACAATATAAGCAATACAGAGTTTCAGACAAGGTGGTAGGAAATTAACAATGGTTGTTATATTACATATTGATATCTTCAAAGTGGTTACTCAGGAAAACAAATATAGACACGTAAGATTGATCAGATAATTAATCATTAACTGTTCCTTTCAATAAAGCGATAGAAGTCAGTAGTACAACTATGTTAGCTATCCTGTATATACATATACACATAATTTTCCCCTTCTTTCTTTTCTCTTTTCCCTCATCCCAGTTGTTCTTTACCCCTGAGCAGTTTCCTTTTGTTTCACAATGTCTATCATACCTCCTAATTTTTATTCACTCTTTCAGGTTCTTACACTCATGAGACAATATGTTGTTTACACATGTGGGTCTGATTTATTTCACTTATGAGTATGATCACTAGCTGTGACCATTTACCTAAAAAAAGATAAACACAAAGGTCATTTTGATGTAGGGCATTTCAGTGGAAACAAAAAGATCAGCCTGACAAATCTACTAGCTGACACAGGAGTCCTAGATCTCCCTTCTGACTACTGTCGCTCATTAAGCACCTTCTGTTTTTAAGACACTCCTCATGAATAATTTATTTAAAGATGTGGAACATTCAGGAAAATACCATTTTCTCCTACCAGTCTTCCATCCCCAGGCTAGATACTCTACCTCGCCCTCCCGTATCTGCCATTGTCTCAGCAAGTCATGGAATTACATTTAATGCCTCTCTTTGGAGTGTTGGGCAACTTGCCACTGCTTGTCCACAGCTATCATGTGAGTCTGGAAAAGTCCACCTTAAAATCCTTAGAAAAATCACCCTAAAATTAATATCATTGACATCCTTTAGCATTAATGTTATTTAATTTTCACAAAACCCTGTGATATAAGTGTTCTGGCTGAGGGTCTGGAACTTGGAGATTGAGTAACTTGCCTGCTGTTCCACCACCAGTTGGGCTTCGCGTATGAATTCAATCTTTCTGTCTCCCAAGTTCTGCACCACATCCTGATCTTGTCCTTCCAAAGGTGAGCCAGACCTTGAGGCTGGAGACTGGGGAGAGTGAGGCACCATTAGCAGTGAGGGAGAATCTGGAGCAGGAGTGCTCTGAGATACGAGCATGAGTTCCATTGCTGATATGGTGAGCTGGAGGCATCCTAATGCGCTCCGCAGACAACAGTAATCTTCTCATTTCCCTGGAGGAGGAGAACTTGATAAAAAGATAACGGAAAGGGAAGCCAGGATGTTTTATACCCCACGCTGATGGATGAATTGGCCTGTGTTTGTCTTCTTTCTGATGATTCTGAGAACACACATCTGTTTGAAATTGTTGATAGTTTGCCAAAGGGGTAAAAGGTGGTTTACTGATGCTATTTCTCGGCTTTCCTGTGAGGTGGCAAAGTATGTAGTTGTGCTGCTATAAATAAGAAGAGGGCAGAAGCATCCGGGACACAAGGGCGAAAATCCAGCTTTCAAATCCTGCACCAGCAGGGAGCTCAGAGCAAGGGCCGGATGTCCATGGGCACAGACAGGGATCTCTTCCTTGGGGCTAGGACAGCGCAGGGACCAGGACCTGGGCAGCGTCACAGGAAACTGAGTAGCCTCTATTGATTACTTAGAATAGCAGATGTCACTCAATCCCAACAGCCGCCGGAGGAATTAAAATGCAGCTTGACCCTGCCCCATTGTTTACCAGCCGCCTGATCTCAGTCCTTTACCACAGGCTCTGAACTTCAGTTTCTTCCACTGGGAAATGTGGAAAATGATTCTTTACACATGTGGCTTGGAGGATTATGATGCTTTTTTTTTTTTGGTACCGGGAATCGAACTCATGACCTCAGGCTTGCCAGGCAGCTTGGAGGATTAAAATAAAGCCCATGCTACCTAGGCTCATCCATCTCCCAATACTTACTGTCACCTGTGTCACCGGGCACGTGCACAGTGCCTCTGTGAAATGAGCTTCAGTCGGTGTTGGTACACCTCCCCTTCTCAGGCCAAAAGTATTTGAGGAGGGGGTTTTTGGGCCTGTATTTCAACAGCAATGGGGCTGCCATTCCAGGAGGAGCCTCCTATAGTGGTTCTGGGAAGCTGTGACTTGGAATGGGCTGAGAGCTTGGAGACTCTCTGGGTCTCTTTTTTGTCACCTCACCACCACCCTCAGAGCTGCTGTGTGCTTGGGTGACAGCAAGCTTCTCTGACTGCAGTGAGCGGCAAGCCAATGAAATTGAGGGGAAACTGTATAATAAAAGGAGAGCAGATTCTGACCCACTGAGTCGCGTAGTCTCAGACATGGAACCACAGCCCCTCATCCCTTATTATGTGCAAGAGAAAACTGACCCCCAGGGAAGGGACGCAGCTGGTATGGAGCTGTGCAGCATGTTAGTGATAACCAGTGGGGCTGAGACACAGATCTGTGGACTTAATCTTCATTACCCACAGCAGTGGCTTTTATGGGTAATGATCTCAAAAGTAAGATTTGCTATGGGCATATGGAATCAGAATGTGACTTCTTGGACAGCTTGGCTTTGAATAATCATTACTGTACACTCTGCCTCTGCGTGGAAAGTTGTGCCCTGCCCACAGTGGCCGGGAAAGGTGTGGTACTGAGGAACAACTCCATTCAAATTCATTCACTCATTCATTCATTTATGCCCTGAAGCACTTATTGAGTACCCATAATGTGCTCTGACCAATGCCGGATTCGGATAATTGTACCTGTCCCACCTCACTTCCTCTACAAGGAGACTGGGCTTCCAAGAGCTGGGGTGGGAAAGCGGGGTATTCGCTGGGACTGAGAAGCCACAGAGGTCTAGGACACCCAGTCAAATTGCAGCAGAGAGTGCCATGTTTGGTGCTGAAAACCAGTCACAAGGAGGTGGTGGATGCAGTGTGAGTTGGGGGATGGCCCGGCAAGGCACCCGGAGGACCATGCAGCAGAGAAAATGGGTAGGAGCAGCAGCCAACGGAGCCACATGGGCTTTGCTATTTATTGGCCCTAAGGAGCCAGCCAGGTTAGAAATATGGGGATGGGTTTTCACTGTTCTTCTCCAAGAGAACAAGGGCAGAAGCAGCCAAGCTGGGAGATACCGTTGTCCATCCGGGTCTCGGTGCCGCTCACAGGCACAGCACCCTCCCACCAGCAGCGTCTCTGATTCCAGTCACTGTGTCCCCCTCCCCGCAGACCACAGGGGAGAGGAGAGAGGCAGAGATGGCTGCAGATGCTGGCCCATCAGAACCTTGGGTGGGGAGACAGCTAGAGGGGAAAGATGCTTGTCAAATTCTGCTCGCCTCCTCTCCCCTCTAAGAATAAGCCACCTCTTGTTGAGATGCACAGCTGTGAATGGAAAGAGAAGCCACCAAAAGCACAGGACTCACAGTAGTTACGCACAACATTTATTGAGCATGCACGCTGTGGGGGTATTGGGGGAAGTACAGCCACCATCACTCATGTAATGAGGATTACATTTTACTTGAAGGAAGGGGATATCTGTTAAGCATATAGGGATGTGTATAACAGAGCTCTAGACTCACAGACACTGCTCATTCACCACCAACAGGTTTATTAGGAGAGGTTACCACGGTGATGGGGCACAAGAAGCCACTGATACACAGGATATAATTAAAGGACAAAGCTATAACTCTCCATTCCAGTGCCCTAACGTCACTCAGGTGATGGAGGAAACTACCAGAAGCCACTAGAAAACACCAGAAAATTGATATATTTTTTTTTTTTTTAACTCTATGGCCACTTTAGTTCCTAATCTACTTTAGCATGAAATAAAGCCAGTTAACAAAGTAGGAGAAGAGCATTATATTAAATTTTTAAAAAGTCAGTAAAACCAGACCTTTCCAAAGGTCAGACACAGATCCTGAAAGTTAATTGTTTTTCTTCTCCTTTAAAAACGGCTTTCATTAAGCAAAAGACTTTCCAATAAATTAAATGAGTAGGGGAATTTTATTGCATTATAACTGCAAAATCGTCTTTGTAGTTTTGTATTTTTAAATATTTCAAAGTAGGGTGGAAAGTTAAAATACAGGATGTATTTTAGGGCACGGGACATAGTCATACTAAAAATTTTTCATAGCTTATCTGAAATTAGAATTAGCTTGGTATCTGTACTTTAATTAGCTAAGCTAGGGGACCTTATTTTTTAGGTCAATATATCTTTGGAAATTCCAGAAGTTCCCAATAGTTGGGGGCATTTGTTTTGTTTATATGTTAACACTGTCAGAGGGAAAGACTTATTCTTCCGGTGGGAAAACTGTAACTAATGCAAGACACACTGAGCTACTGATGACATTTTTCTTTCGTATACCTTTTCCCACTACCTTTGTGGCAATGCATATTTTAGTCGGTTAAATTTTTACCTTGAAATGGTAAAAGCAACCTTGAGATGGTTAGTGAAAGAAAAGTAAGATCATGGTCAGAGAAGGAACAGTGTGGCTTGAAAAGTCCTCTCCAACAGTCACACTCTCAGTTTCTTCTTAGCACATGACTGTTACCCACTAGAGAGCAAATGTGACCCCCGCATCGTATCAAGTTACACAATACCTGTTACCCCATCACCTCTTGTCACTCCCCGCCTTTTCCACACTGAGATTTGGGGGGGTGATGGTTGAAATCACCCCACAGCTTATCAGCCTGGGTCAGTGTGTACAGATAACCCCAATGAAACAACACATGCTTGGAGACAGGAAGCCACACACTTTCTTTGTTTTTTTTTCTGTGTTTGCTTATCTCCCACACCATTATGCAAATTTGCTTCTGTCAAAAGTGTTGATGCTGATTTATTTTAGCAGGTTGGACAATTTTGTTCTTCAGAAAAAAAAAAAAAAAAAACATTGTAGATTGGACTGACACATACTATTCTAGAAAGGCACTTCCCTGGTATCTTATTTTAAATTGAGATTTCTAACTTAGGATGGAGAGAATTCAACATTAATTTTGCAAACAAAGTTCACACAGAACTCCTTATTTTCTGCAGGAATATAAAATGAGTAACACTTGCTAAATTCCAACATCTCTTAAGGATTCTTTTTTCTTAACACATCCAAAAGTATACCTATATGTAACGAACGTGGAGATAAATATGGGAAATTAAGTTAAGGCAGTGAAGTAATGAGGTTCAAAATCACCATATAAAGGGGAAGCAGAAAACACTTGCAGTGCACCATCTGGACTTAACATTCCTTAAGGTAAGACATTCTTCCATGTAGTTTTTTGCCTTGTAATCTCTTTTCTTTGTAGAAATATGAGTTCTATTAAATTCCTTCTTCAGGACAACATTCCTTCAGTGGTTGTGATGATGACATAATCCTGTGTTTCTGAATGCCCTCCACCAGAGCTCGAGATGTAGACCACCAGACTGGTTTCCTCCCACAGAACAGGGCCAAAGGAGGTGACTGCAGGAAGACGGGCGGCTGCAGTATGTACTTGAAAGTTGTGGGCTTCCTGGGACAAAGCAGCCCCCACAGCTCTGCACAAGCAGAAGCAGCAGAATATAGAAAGGTGTTGCTGTGGAGAGTGATATGGAGTGTTCCAGAACTTTCTAAAGCTCTGTAGGGTCCACATCTGCATTTGAATATATGCTTGGCAATTATGTTTACGGTGTGACTCTGTGGACTCCTGTCACTAGCCTGCCCTGGCTTCTCTGATGGTGAGTGTTTCTGAGAATATCCTGCCTGGACTACCTGGAAACCAAGTCATGGCCTCCCTGGATCAGGACTTCCTCTCTAGGAACAGAAGAAGGATGAAACGCAGACAATGGAGAGTGCTCTCGGGAAACCCGGCCTTCCTTCTTCCCTTCTGCGTCCTCCTCCTTCTGCTCTCTCCTTTTCTTCCTCCTCCGGTGGCCTCCTTCCTGCAGCACTGGGTGGCCCAGGGGCCAGCTCACGGGGGCGGGGCAGAGGTGCTCATGTGGCTGTAGGAGTACCTGGACAGAGATGCCCCTGTGGTCCTGCCTTCCTCCTCCTCCCCCACCTCTCCTCTCACCCCTGGGGGACCCGGGTTGGGACAGCAGGGGAAGGTGGCCATGAAGCCGAGGCGGAACCGTTTGTTCATGAAGCAGTAGATGATGGGGTTGACGCAGGAGGAGGTGTAGGAGAGCAGGAGGATGAAGGAGATGGGCGTCCCCGAGAGGCGGCGCTCAGCAGAGGCGGTGTCATAGGCTCGCCAGGCATTGGCACTGAAGATGGGCATCCAGCACAGGAAGAAGAGGACCACGATGACGATGAGCATGCGGATCACCCGCTTCTTGGCCATCAAGTTGGCAGTGGAGCTGTTGCTCCGGATGCGGTTGATCCTGCTGCCACCGCTGCTACTGGGGGACAGTTGCCGAAGCTCCAGCTTCCTGGGGTGCTTGGGCTTCTGCAGGTAACACCCGTCGCTGTCCTCTAGTTGGCCACTGCTGCTAGTGCTCGTCTTCCTTTCTGGATGGGTAAATGACATCGTTTATTGAGAAGGTAGGTCAGGCCTGACAGTGGTCATGGAGCCCCCACCTACCTCTACCCAGGGGGCCAGGAGAACAGGAGAAGCCAACAGACCGCTGTGGCCCACACGGGCTAAGTGTGGCACTACACTCATTCTCAGCTTGAATGAAAAGCTACATGAGATTAATAAAGTCATGTACCTGTAGCATAATACAGAATAAAATAATATCTTGCATAAGGATTATAAGGATAAAACATTACTATAGAATGAATATTAGCACTCACAACCATACATGAGTTTTTATGAATGAAAAGCTACATGAGACTAATAAAATCATGTACCTGTAGCATAATACAGAATAAAATAATATCTTGCATAAGGATTATAAGGATAAAACATTACTATAGAATGAATATTAGCACTCACAATCATACATGAGTTTTTAAAATGGGGAAAAAAGAAAGAATATTCATACTCTCTTCCTTCTTTCCCCTCCTCCCCAGGGGAAAGCTCCTGCCCACTTGTAAGTTTCGATGGCTTTTTAGATAAATGAGAAAAAGTCAAGGAAAAACACAGAAAGCAAGGTGACTTAGTTATCTCCAGAGTAAAGAGCTGATCAAAGGGGTGGTGGGGAAAGAGGAAGGGAAAGGCTATGTCAACACAGGTAGCAGGGACAACTTCAGTGGCTAGTGGCGGGGATGGGATGTGGTGTGAGGCTCTGTGGCTTCTGCAGTGTGGGTGAGAGAGAGGAGAGAGATGGGGAGAAAGCAACAAAAAGCTGGGCTTGTTTCTCTTTAATGCCTTTCGAGAGACCCCAGTACAGTGGCTCACAGCATGCAGTAAGCATTAAAGGGATCCATCTGCAATGTCACAGGAAGAAGGGACATGTGGCCCTCCTTTCATAACTGAGTTATATGTGTATTATTCTCTTTTAGTCCATTCAGCACCCTTTTGAGAGGAATTACTGTATTTCCCCACTTTACAGATGAACAAATACAGAGATGGGGTCTCATGACTGCGTTATGCCACACAGTCTCGGAGAATACTTTCAAACATCTCCAGTGTCCTCAGCATGCGCTCATGGTAGACTCACCCAAGTGATAGGAAACCTGCAGAGACGTGCAGCTGTAAGACAGTTACCTTTAGTGGACTTCTTCTGGCTAGCATCAAATTTTATTCCTTGGTAAAGTTCCAGAGAGATTAATCCATATGCCACCATCATCACAATTCCAGGAATCAGAAAGAGGATGAGTAACAGGAACGTGTGCCTGATAACATTAAAGGAAACCCAGTAACCAGCAGCTCCTCAGCCTTTAAACTCAAATGGGGAAGAGTGACGAGGGGACATCTTTATTTTAACTGACCCGAGCAGATGCATTTATTCTTAGTGTTTAAGATTATCAGAAAGTCCACGTCTGGCAGTTCAGTCATTAGAAGTTGTTTATTTCTTTTCTCTTTCAAGATAAAGACCCTTATGAGGGACTAGTTAAACAGAAAAAGGTTGGCCTAATTCTGTGCTTGAGACAAGTTTACATATTAAAAATAATGAACAGGCTGGAGTGAGTCCTTGTGCCTGTTGTCCCAGATGCTCAAGAGGGTGAGGTGGGAGGATCACTTGAGCCCAGGAGTTCAAGGCCTGGGGTCCACATAAAGAGACCCCCCCAACTCTCAAAATAACTATTAAGAAAAGCTTAAGAAATAGTGAGAGTAGATGAACCATATCTTGAGGCTATTACCAAATTAAACATAATGAGAGCTTACATTCATTAAGGACTTATACTATGTGCTGCCTGCTACACTAAGCATTTTATGTGTATTACTACATTTAACTACCATAATAACCTTTGAAGTAGATACTGTTTTCCTAATATCTATATTACAGGTGAGGAGATTGAGATTTAAAGAGACTGAATAACTTCTCCAAAGTCACACCACTAGTGGCAGACGTGAAATTTGAACCCAAGTAATACAATTCTACAGACCCTGTATTCTTAGGCATCAAAATTCATAACTTGTCGACTTTTTGACAAGAAAATAGTCAGACACTTAGCTATGGATGGTGAGAAACTTCCTTTTGGTCTTACAGCATGTAGCATCTGGCTGCTTCTGAGCCATGAGCGTCCACTGCCAAGACCTGACAAGCTTATGCAGCGGCACACTTGGTCTCATGCCCGGTGGGTAGAGCTATGCTTTCTCTAAACACATTTGATGCCTGAGGATTCACAGCCTCCTGCTTTATGAGTCTGGCCCCTAAATCACTTGTGCAGTCTGGCATGTGTAAGGTAGCATGATAAAGCCATAAAATTGTCAGAGGTTTACAGTGCCTGGGCCATTTCTCATTGCAATTGGACATGCTTTGATAAGATTCCTTTTCAGGTCTTGGAAATATCAATCTCCTTTGTGGCATAATTCTTCTCTGTGTGTGTGTGTGTGTATGTGTGTGTGTGTCTGTCCGCGCGCACGTGCGCTACTTGGTTGGAATGAATGAGGGAGGCAAGGAAAGCAGATGTGATCGAAGTTTTGAGCTGCTCTGAATGTCTAGATCCCTGCTTCTGAAACATCCTCGGAATTAGCAAAAGCACCCTGCATTTGTGTCACCCTTTATAATGATGTTTTCTATACATGCTCTCATTTGAATCATGCAGCAACCCAACGAGTCAGATTTTAAAGCTCTGTATAATTAATTCTTTGTAGAGATGAAGAACCTGAAGATCTACTTATGGGAGCCTGTCCAAGGTCACCCAGCAGGAAAGCCCAGGAGCTGGTATTAGAATCCACCTAACTCTGGTGCACTATCTGGATGAACACTGCAGCTGCAGCTCTAAGGAAAACTGTATAGCAGCTGTCTTCAGTTGTTCAAAAAATTGTAGCTCTCTGAGCTATCCAGCCTACCGTCCACTCAATCATTTGGAAGCATTCTGCACAGAGGCTCTTGCCCTGGCCTAGATCTGTGAATTTGGGCAACTTAGCCTTTCCAAGCCGCAGCTTCCTCATCTGTAAAATGGACACAATGATAGTACCTACCCTACAGGATTTGTGGAGGATTCATTGAACCAATATATGTGTGGCATTTAAAATGGAGCACTCAACCGAAGTGTTCGCTCTCACTGCCATGCTTAGAGCCACGGTAGAATAAACCTTCTCAAAAAGCCTCTGTGACACCAATCTCCCAACCGTTCTGAACAAAGCATTCTGGTATTTCATGTTATACACTTACATGAAGTTGTATAAAAAGTAGACACAATGCTGCCTTACCAGGTCTGCTGCATAGCATCGCTTGGCAGGAGAAAGCGGCACATATTCCCGGTCTGGTTGTTAGTTTTGGTAAAAGGCACCAAGTTGCTGTAAATAGGGTATGGAGTCATGATGGTGAAGGAGAGGCACCAGGTAGCAGCGATCACCTTCAAAGCATGCGATTTTGTTTGCCAGACCCGGGACTGCAAAGGCTTGCAAATTGCTCCATATCTCTCCAGCGATATGGCTACCAGATTAAAGGTGGATACGCTCACAGAGGTGCCTGCGAAGGAGCAAGGAAGCCGGTCATGTCAGTGCTGAAATGCAAAGTTTATTTGCCCATTAACTTTAAGCACATCGGATCGGCACGGGTTTAACATCAAAGGGAGAAGGAAATATTGTGTATGTGTGTTTGAAAGAGAGGATTTATTCCCAGCTTCGGTCCAAAAGGATTTAAGGCAGCTAAGGAAATGTACTCGCAAATACATCTACTGCCAGTTTTCAGATAAGTTCATTGAGCTTTGATTGCAGTCTAACTCCTGCTTAGGCTGAGAGTGCCCATTAATTAATAACCAAGGGAATAAAAATACATTGCTACCTTGCCAAAAATGATTTTGAGAAATCTAGAGAAAAACGCTAATCGAAACTAGACATGGAATCTCACGATCCGCATGGTTAAACTGACCTGAAAAACTGAGATTCTCAAGGACTGTGTAACCCTGAAAGGTCACTGGAGTCTGAGCTGGAAGCATTAATTTTCTAAAAATTTCTAGTACAAGCTGTTTTTTTAAAAAAGAGAAATATGCTTATTTTTAAAATGTAATCTGTTGAAAAATACGTAGTAAAAAAGATAGAAGAGAAAAGCTACATGCAGTAACTAAAGATTTTTCTGGGTAGGGGCACTAGGGTCTTCCTTTTTACTCTCTCTGCTGTTCTTTATTTTGTAAAGAGGGTGTGCATTACCATTACAGTGTGAAAAACTCCAAGTATATTATGTGTAAAGACATATATTTGGGCATAGTAATAAAAACCATGTTTAATTTCTCTTAATATTTGTATTGTGTATATATACTTATTACAACATCTCAACCTCTGAAAGTTTCCCTTTGAATTCTTTAGCCATGAATTCTGTCAATTTTGAGCATTTCTCCCTATGATTTCTCAAACTTTAGGATTAATATAGACTTGAAAACAGAGTTCTTAACCTGACTCCTTAGAGCCTTACTATGTATATGGTTATAAATCAATGCTCTGAAGTTATGTACAAAATTAAACTTATTTTTGTAATGCTGGCCCTAACTTTTCTTGGTCTTAAAGGAGTCTCTGACTGTAAAGCCATTAAATAAAGCTGATACTATGGGGTAAGATTGGCTATGTTTTCCTGGACTTCGCCCTAAAAAGTTAATGGCATTTAGAATTGAGAGGGTACACCCAAGCACTATAAAGTTTTTGTTCTGTGTAGTGGATTCACTGTAACTGTGAGCTCACTCATAATTACAGTCAGGACAGCACTCACTGTCCCTTTTTGGATATAAATAGTTTAATAAATGCTAATAATAGTATTGAAGAGACCACAAAAAACTCAAAGAATCCAAGTCCCTGGAACTAGAAATCCAACAAAGTGAGTATGGCATCCCAAATACTTTCAGAATTGGCTTTTCTTTTTGCCTGTTTATTTATTTTTTTTAATTGAGGCAAAACTCACATAACACATAGTTAACCATATTAAAGGGAAAAATCCATGGCCTTCTCACTGCTGTGTGACCATGCAAACACTCACTTGCAATCTTCTTTTACATCCTCAAATCATACCCCATAAGATGTACAGGGTACACCTTGCAAATCTAAAGCACTGTGGAATAGCAGGTGTTATCATTGCTTGGTTACTTAACAAGGGTCCTTTTTCATTAAAAAAATATTTTCTGAGGCTGTGGACACAGAGACATTGTTTTGGTTGTTTGTTCCTGGCAGGAGGATCAGTAATTCATCTTCATTTTATCTGTGCTGGACCCCACTTCCTCAGTTTGAAAAAATAAAGGCTCTCAAAGCTTTCTGGTCATTGCAGCCTGCCCTAGGTCAGCCCAGTGCTGCGTATTTCACAAGCTTTGGGTCAAAACAAGAAAGTAGTTCCCCCATATTTCCCACCTCTCCCTGTCTCCCAACTAGCTCTCAGAATGGCCAAGAACTATAGCAACTTGGTGGACAGAGGAGACCAAGAAACATGCTTTTATTGTGCGTTAGGAGAACTACAGCAGGCAGCAGAGGCAGCACGCTCGTCATGGTAGTGGTGGTCCCTGCCACTCCGGGTTCAAATCCCTGCTGTGTCACTTATCACCTGTGTGCAGCTTGGAACCTCTCTGTGCCTCTGTTTCTCCTTGATGAGGGGGGCGAGGATAACTGTATTTCCTCCACAGAATGGTCGGGAGATGCAGGGAGTAAAAGCACTAGTACAATATCTGGTACAGAAAAGTACTCACAGAGTTTTAGCTCTTGTGATTTCTAATGAAGCCATCATTTTGTCAGCCAGAGTGATACACAGCTCCCGGGCACACGTTCAATTCTTCGTTAGGGGCAGAGACCTCTTTGTGTGTGTGTGTGTGTGTGTGTGTGTGTGTGTGTAACTCTCTCTCACCTTTCCTCTCACCTTTTGCCTGAGATGGTCCTGACCATTTTGGGGAATAATCTGGGAAGTGAGTCTTGAGAAGAGAAACTACACCTGTGACAAAACTGGTTTAAAAATAGCCTCGGGTGGCAAAGAAAATAAGAGCCCCATAGCAAAGAGTGCTCCTCCGTGATAGTCACCATCCCCAAGCCGGGGAGAGATCAGGATACCATCATCCACTCCCAGAAAAGACAGCAACTTGAAGTCACCTTGTTTGCTTTTGGTCCTGGGGATTGAACCCGGGGCCTTGTGCGTGCAAGGCCAGCACTCTCCCTATACTTTTGAACCCTTCTCCCTTTGAGCTGGAGCAAACATCCCGAACCTCCTCTGTTTTCCATCTGGACTTCCGACACAGGACAAGGAGCTGAGCCCTGGGGATGTAGGAGGACTGGCCTCCACAAAGCCAGCACCTGTACCCTTGCATATAGCCCTCCACAGCCAGATGTTGAGCGTTTCAGAACTCAGCAGGGCTAGGGAAGGGCTGGCAGTGAGGTGGGTCTGCAGTCAGCCCTGCAAACAGCCCTGCAGCAGCTTACCCATGAAGTAGGTGGTGGTCTTGCACATGGCGCTCCCAAAGATGAAATCCTTGAGCAGGCTGGGGATGAGGTTGAAGGGCATACAGAAGAGGCAGAGCATGAGGTCACTGACGGCCAGTGAGAGCAGGAAGATGTTGGTGACAGTCCTCATCCTCTTGTTCCGAATCAGCACTGTAATGACCAGCGTGTTTCCCAACACGCTGAGCAGGAAGATCAAGGAGTACAAGAGAATCTGCACCGCCGGCTGCCACTCTGCAAGGCACAGGGACGACACAGCAGCGGGAGGCAGGCGATGAGAGCAGAATGCTAAAATCTTAGTGCCGCTTGCGCGCCTCCCCCGCCAACGGCCCCTCCGCTTCCCACATAGACAACATTTTGCAGAAACAAACTGAGCAAAGCACGGGGTGATTCAGTGGCTTTTGAAAGGTTGGCTTGTTAAAGGGTCTCTCAGGATACCACTTTGTCTTAAGGACTACGCGGCTGAATAGTGCCAGCTTTCTTTCTTAGGGGCTAAGCGTTATTTAGCTGTAATCACTTCGTCACGCTAGGTTCGCCCAAGAAAAGGCAACTGCTCTGTCGTGACAGCACCTTTTCTGTGGTGCTTGTAAGTTCAGGCTGCCAGTCTTGTACTCCTTTCTCGCTACGTTTAGCTCTGCCTCCCGCTGCTTTTGTCCTCCCCTAGTCCTACACATGGGTCCCCAACTCTCCCCGGGGGAAGGGTACGATTCTTTTGACTCGAGTCTGCTTTTGATCTTTTAAGCCAAACTTCTGTGTGTAGGACTTTACCCAGCCTCGCCTCACAATGACTTTGTTATGTTTTCTTTATCAGCTTTGCCTTGGCGGCTAGCTCCCCTCAACTCAGGAGTTTTGTGAATTAAAATAACAGCTTCTGGCACCTACCTTTGGAAGGCCGGGGCCGATCCAAGCAGAAGAGGGTCTCATTCTCAAAGCCGAGCTCGCAGGGAGGTGTGACATTGCTCCCATTCACAAGAAGGCTGTCCACCGCGTCCATCCTCGCCTCTGCTTCCTACCAAGTGCTGGCGGGCTGGCGAATGGCTCTCTCCTGGCTCATTCCTCTGATGACCAGAGCGTCTCCCCAGTGCAACCTGCCAGGGAGGGGCAGGCAGGCAGTGATTTCCAGGTGTGGGCTTTTGCAGCCATTCCGAAAGGCACCTGGAGTTCACCACCCTCAGTCCGGCTGGGCACGCATCTGCTCCTCTGTGCTGGGGGAGGCAGTTGGTGCAAGCCCAGCCACCCCAGGCCTTCCCCGCCCATTCCTGGGCCAGCTTTGGGTCCTGAGCACAGACGGCCAGGCTGCAGGTTAACTCTTTCCAGCGTGTGGCTGCCTTTGTACAGGTCCGGGGAAGTCACGTGCCACACTCCTCCCCGGACCTGTCTTCTCTGTATAGGAACCTGTCACTATCCCAGACATGCAGAATGAAGCCCGAAGTGGCTGTGTGAGACAGGACCAATTAACACAGTAACCAATCTGATAATGCAGGCCGACAAGACTCAGGGACATGGCAGGCCTGTGCTCCTACCTCTTTGCATAAAAGCTATTAGTGCCTCTTTAGCTCTGGAACGGTGCCCAGCAACGTGTGTGGATATAGCTGCAGGGAGGTTGTTAAGTTGTTACCAAACATGCTGCTATTTCTTGGGGTCTCTACTTTTGTTAACCAGAATGAATATAGTTTCCTGGGTCTTTATTGCAAAGCAAAGTAAGAGTTCCCATTTATTCATTCATTTATCCATCCATTCAGCACATATTCACTGAGAATCAACCATGTGCCAGGCACTGCTCTAGCACATCTACAAATATCGAGTAAGGAAGGGCATTCAGATGGTGTTGCGAACCATGAAAGAAGTTAGGCAGGGGAGGTGATGGATTGAGATGGATTCAGGATGCTACTTCCTTAGAGTGGTCAGGAAAGCCCTCCCTGAAGAGGGGAATCATGATCTGAGACTAGGACAACAAAGAGGAAGAAGGAAGAAGCTTCTTTCAGGCAGGGAGAATGGTATTTTCAGAAGAGGTCACAGCCAGTGCAAAGGCCCTGAGCTCAGAAGTAGGCGTGAGTGAGGGGCATATGGTGGGAGCTGGCGTTAGAGGTCTGGGTTGAAAGCCCCTACCCACCCACTCCGCAGTACTTCTCCCCAGTTTGGACATTTGGGAGGCAGATGGCAGCCCTAGGATCGGTGTTCTGGCTCATGCTTAGCTGAGCTGAGGCTCTGTCTGTTTGCTGGACACCTCTGGGGCCCTGTGTAGTGACAAGTCTTCCGTGGACAGAGCCACGGGTGGGTCTTTGCCAACTCCCTGCCAGACGTCTGGGCCAACTGGTGTTTTGCGTGGAGGCTTAGAATGTGGCAGTCCCACATGAACAGTTCCTGTGAGGCAAATGGTCGTAAAAACCAGAAGTGAAAGGGACAATGGAGAAGCTCTGGGTAATATCAGGACAAGTGTCGGCACGAGGAGGATCTGGGATCAAATTCTGGCTTCACAGTTCCCTGCTGGAAAATGCTGGCAAGTTTCAAAACCACGCCACAGCTCATTCCTCACATGTCAGTGTCAAAGGGGCAAAGTGACTTCACAGACATTTGTAATGAAGATGGACCGACTGACTAGAGACAGAGACAGTGTCTGACGCACAGAGAGTGTTCAATAAACCTCGGGCGACAGCATTAATAGCCTTCTAATGATAATACTATTTTCCTTTTACAGGATGAGGAAACTGAGACCCAGTAACTTCCTTGAGAAGAAGCCACGGTGTCCCCACCCTCGAGTCCCATCCCCAGGTCCCTCCTGCAGTCTCTGCCCCTCCCCTTGCTGCTTTGCTGTCCCCGTCCGCAGACAGCTGCCCACCTGCCTGCTGGAGCTGCCCTGGCAGCGGTGCCCTGATCTGACAGGGATCAGCGTTCTGGTTTGACCCTGGCCGCAGTTACATTTCATCTTACTGCTCTTGCTGGTAGTTGGCTGCCTAAAGGGCACCATCTCGGCAGGTATCCCTAGCACAGAGGGCCACTGAATCCTACGGAGGTTCATGAGGCCGTCAGTACTGGGGGAGCACACCGAGGCACCCCCAAAGACAGACGTGGGGGACCTTGGTGCTGAGCTGCCCTGAGCAGAAAAGGAGTCCAACCTGGGGCAAGTTCCTCCCTCCCTCTCTTCCTTTCTGTTCTTTTCTTTTTTGCCCCTTGTTTGGCATGAAGAGGATGGAAATGCAGCTTGTGTTGTGGTCACAAACTCTACTGCTGTCTTAGTTACTTTTCTCTTTGCTGAGACAAAATACCCAATACTGAGAGTTAAAGGAGGAAAGGTTTATCAGCTCCCAGTGTTTAGAGGTTCCAGTCCAGCATCAGCTGGCTCCAAGGCAAGGTGGTGGGGCAGACAGCCATCGCAGAGGAGAAATAGTTCATGGCCAGCAGAAGGTAGCAAAACAAGCAAAGGATGACCACAGCCCTTTCTTTCCCTTATCCAGGATACTTAGGGTGTGGGTAACACTCATACCCTTAACTCTAGTGCCCTTGAGCCTAGCATTACACTACGAATCAATTCCACCATCACACACTCTAGATCCGGCCACATCTGAAAAAGTCCACCTGTGACTGCATGACGCTTTGAGAGACACCCAGACACAGATGTAACAGCTGTGCATCTGAATTACCTGGGTGAGCGGCTTCAGGTAGGAATTTCTGGGTTCCCTTTTCCTGCAGAGATTCTGATTCTTCAGCTGCAGGCCTGGGAATCTGCTTTTTCCTTGCTTCTTTTGGCTTCACTGGGGATTGAATCCAGGTCCTTTGCACTAAGGTACATCCTCAGCCTTTTTTATATCTTTTAGTTTGATGCAGGGTCTCACTAGGTTGGTAAGTTGCCCAGGGTGGGCTCTAACGTTTGATTCTCCTGCCTCAGCTTCCCAGACTGCTGGGATTAAAGGTGTGCACTACCAGTGTGCATTTTGATCCCAAATTCCTCATGATCTGAAGGCAATGATCGCATAGGAAAGCATCCTGGGAGTCAGTAAGACAGGGCAGGCACTCGACCACAGGAATCTGAACCTGGACTTCATAGACGCTAGCTGTGGAACATGACCACACTAACTCAATCGTTCTAAGTCTCAACTTGCTTGTCTATAAGCTAGAAATTAATTGTACTTATAATCTGAACAGTACATGGGAAGAACTTAGACCAGTGCCTGGAACATAGCTCTGGGCTCTGACATAATTAATGGATAGGAGTAATTCTAGAGATGCTGTCTTTATTCCCATTACCATGGTCAGAGTAAGAATTTTTCTTATCAGTAGCTAGCACAGTGCCTGGTATATAGTATGTGCTCAGCAAATGGGAATAGTAGTGAACTGTTAGGACTGCCAGTATTTCAGTGTTCACATTATTTCTTTTTCTGGCCAGCTCTGAAATCTTCAGTTTCAGTTTTTGAGCCAGTATTATCTTACATTTAAACTGAAAAAGAGAATTCCAGTGAGAGATGTTGGGGGTTTCCAGGGAAAAGCTAGTGCATTTTCAGGTGCCAGGCCTATTTCTTTCCCCAACATACTTTTACTAGGTGCCTCGCTAGCTGGGGTCTGTACTAGCTGCCACGATCCTGGGACCCAAACACTGAACTCCTGTCCTGTGTTAGTTAGGGTTCTCCAGAGGATCAGGATCAATAGAAAATGTGTATAATTGTACAAGGAGGTTTACTAGATAGGCTCACAGGATCAGAGGTGGAGTCCACAAGACCCAGAAGATCAAGTAACGGTTGAAGGCTGAAGGCCTGGAAACTCTGTAGAGTTATCAGTTCAAGTGTATTGGAAGGGTGAAGGGGAGCAGATGTCAAAGGTGAAGACTGGAGCTCCTCCAAGATGGGAACACTTCCCTACTCTTGCCCTTTTTATTGAGTCCAGGCACAAGCTTATTGGCTGGTGACACACACATCTGAGGCGGGACTTCCCTCCTGTTTGCTGGCCTACATGTCAATCATCCACAGACACTATACCAATCTGCCAGGTGGTTCTTACTGACATATCACGATTATCAATCTTGTGTCCTCATAAAATGCTTGCTCTATGTGGGAGACACAAGATGAGGGGTGGGGCAAAAGGGAAGTGTTTCTCATCTCAGAGCCCATCCTCATGTTGAGAACAGTCCCAGGTAAAATGGTAAAAATTGATTAAGCTGAATTGGAATGGTTTAAGCCCTTCTTTTGTCTCTGAGATGTACAGTATTGGACAGGGCATAGGCCTCCTGCAGGCTACAAAGCCCTTTGGGGATCTGGGCCTTTCTTTCCCACCAAATAGCAAAAAGAAAAGAACATGAGCAATTGGAAAAGGTTCTCAGAAAATGGTATTATTAACTGCTCCCCAAAATATTCCCTATCTAAAAGAACAGTTGTTCTAAAACCCTGAAAATATTTCTATGTGTTTTTCTTCATTATAATATAATCACACTCTCAATGTCAATTTCTTAATAAAGAAAAAGGAAGGTATTAATATAACACAAATAAATTTCAGAAGCCTGCATGATTTATTCCCAATTTTTCTTTTTTTCCCCAGAGAAACTTATTCCAAAAGCCAGAGATAGTTAATAGGCAATTGAGTGTATGACAGACCCAATTGACAGGGCAGTGTGACATTTCTTAAAATCCTCTTGCCTCTTTGCCGCTGTCTTGACTCTGCTCTGCAAATGTCGCCGTCCACATTTATCATTCCTCTCTCTCACCAGGCTCTTGCAGCCTGCAGCCTGCGAGCGTTCTCCTCCTCCCCTTCACTCACGCTCCCAGCCTTCTAGAAGTGACCAACTGGGGCTCCCTCCTTCCCCCTGTGTGCGTGCCAACTGGGTCACTGGTAAGGGTGGGTGCCTGAGGCTCTTGTGTGACCCCCTCCCCACAGGGGGCAGTTGTAACCAATCCTGAAGTCCTTTCTCCAGTGGCTGCCCTTCCCAGAGAAATCACACTGCATCCTGACTGGTGAGTCGCTCACCTCCTTGACACAGGAAGTCAGGGGTCATGCCTCTGTGATGAGACTGTCATTTATAAGCCATAGCTGGGCTTTGGGTGAGCACCTTCACCTCTCTCATCTCTATATCCTTGCTGCTCCCAGGACAATCCCCACCTCTGGGGTTGCTAGGATTTATACATCACAGTGTGTCTAAAGCACCCAGCACAGAGCTTGGGTGTCACAGGGCTCAGTAAATGATGACAACAATGCTCCAAGCTTTATGTCAATAGGGACATGAAAATATCCTTTGTGTTACTGCCTTGGGGAGACCTTTGTTGGTGGTTAGGAGGAGGTCTATCAGCTTTGTCCTCCAAGTGTAGGTTTAAATGCCAAGTTTGGAGTAATTCTCTTTAAGTAATATTCTTCCTATGTTCACTTTGTGAACAGGTCATTTTAAGATAATGTTTTCCTTTACAATGAGAAATATAGCTTTTGAGGTACTCTGGGAAAAAAATGTGTGTGTGTGTGGTGTGTGTGTGTGTGTTTAATTCAGATAAAGAAAAGAAAAATAATTCATAATCCCATTATCCAAAGAATTTCAAATACATTTTGCATATGTACTATTTTGGATATTCCTTCTCAATAGTATGTATAGAAATGTCCGTTATCCTGCTAAGAATATAGTCTGCCTACACTTCCAGCACCCTGGGAGGTTAAGGCAGGTGGATAGCAAAGTTGAACCCCAGCTATCAGACTCTGTCTCAAAACCAAAAACATAAAAGGGCTGAGAATGAGTGCCTTTGCAGAAGAACTGGGTTCAATCTCCTTATCACAAAACAAAATACAAAAACAGATTATGTATCCAAGTTTATTAAAATATTTCCATATAGTTGGATATTTACATTTTATTGTTAACTTTTTTGTTTTCATAAGCGCAGCCTGGTGAACATTTAAGCACATGCATTTTGTTGTTGTTGCTGCTGCTAATGTTTTTGAGACTAGGTCTCATCTGTAGTTCAGGCAGCAGGCCAGCCTTGAAAATAGTCCTGGTTGTCCTTGAACTCCTGATCCTCTTGCCTCAGCCTCCCGGGTGCTGGGATTACAGGCACGTGTTTCTGCACCCAGCTGTGTGTGCATTTTTGTGCCATTTCTTATACTTTGGTGACCTTAGGGCAGCCATCAGCCCAACTCCAGGGTACAGGTCAAGCTACTTCAATCCCGTGTTACCCATTAGAGCTGTCACAAGGTCATGACCCCTGGAGCTGGTGGCCTGGTAGATCTGTGCAATCACTTTTCAAAGACCCCACTAACTCATAAGGTTGGTATTTTGCACTGGATTATTATTCTTTTGTCAGCTTTGGGTATTATTACTAATATTTTCATTTAGCTAGTTGAAGAACTGAACAAAACACTTCATTGTTGCTTTAATTTACATGTCTCTGATTATCAAAGATATTGATATTTCCCACATCTGTTTACTCACTAGCTGTCTTCTTTCCTCTGTTAACCTAAGAGGACCCAGCACATTTCCCTGAGTTGTGCGCTTTGTCCGTTTCTTTACTCAGTCACCAGGGACTTGGGGAATGTCTGGGTGGCCAGACTGATGCAGGTCCTACTCACCAAGGTGAGCAATCCAGGTGCCTACCCGACAGCTCGCTCGCGAGGGACCCATAGGCATCCAGGAAACCAGCAGCTGTGGCGGCAGGCTGTGGGAAGTGCTGTGAGGGACAAAAAGCAACTAAAGAAGGCCTCCCTGGGTGGTGACATGAGTCGTGTGGCCGTTGGGAAGAAGAGCGTTCAAGACAAGGCATTCATCGCGGTCTTAGCGTTTCTCTCTTCATGCTGTAGAAACTGTTTTATGTTTAATTTATGAATTACTGTCCTAGACTGCAGTATGCTCAAAGAAATTTTCCTTTCTCTCCCTCCTGTGTGGCAATAGTGTCCCTGATGTTTCAAGGGGCACCCAGCTGCCCAGAATGAATGCAGTGTTTTCCAGCCTCCTTCACAGGTAGCCACACCCTGGTTGTGTGAAGAGGCAGGTAGAAACGAACATGCGACTTTTGAGCAGTAACTTGATAAACAGGGAGTGCCCTTTACTTCCCTTTCCGTCTTTGTCCTAGATGGAGCATGCTCTAGAATGAAGATGTGATCACTGGAGCTGGAGCAGCCTTCTTGTGGCACAAGAGGGGTGTCTGTGTTGAGTATAGCAGAACAGAATAGTAGGAGGAATCTGGATCCCTAGAGATCTTAGAGCTGATACACCAGCCAGCCCTGGACAGCTGACCTTTTTAGACTTCATCTATGTGAGACAGAACCTTTTTTTTTTTTTTTCCATAAAGCCAGTGTTGTCTTGGCCTTTCTGCCACTTTCAGCCTCATCCTAACTAAAGTAACATAGTTTAGTGTCTGATCTTTTCTTGGACTCGTTCCTCATTGTACTCAGGATCCACCTGGTAGCTTTCACATTGGCTCCTTACCTCATCGGGGTCCACTGTTCTGTAGGACCCAACTTGCCTGTCACAGAGCAGCCCTCATTGCACTGTCTGTCCCTGAACTGCCACAGCCCTTGTGAGGCCCCACTCACTGGGACTTCATCAGATGGTCTCCTTCTCTCGTGGGTGGGAGGTGAGTGTCTGCGCAATGCTTTCACATGCGGTCCCCTAACTCAGTGGAGAATGCAGGCTCCCCGCCTCCCCTATGGCTCCTCCAACCCCTTCTCCATGTGCTAGTCTATGTGCTGACTTTAGATCGTCAGCTTTGTTATGACTCTCCACCCGCTGTGACCAGCCGAGGTCCAGTCTCTCCCCATGGCCTCATCCTCTGCTTTCTGTTCTGCGGGTGCCAGGCATTGCCATCTCCCTGCACCAAGTTTGCAGTCCTCTCCCTGCGCTCCCCAGAGTTCACCACTGCTCTCTCTGCCTGTCGCTTCTGCCCTTGCCTCACTTCACTGGCCCCCGGACTCCTGCTGCCTCTCCAGGGGAGCCTCCCTAGTCCCCAGATCAGAACAAGTTTCCCTGTTAGACACTCACATGGCTTGCAGGATTTTCTGTCATAGCCTTTGATAGCTGATGGTTAGAATCTATTTATATGATTTTTTCCCCTGCAGTACTGGGGAGGTAGAGCACAGGGCCGTTTTACTGAGCTACATTCCCAACCCTTTTTATTTTGAGACAAGGTCTTGTTAAGTCCCTAACTTATCCAGTTGGGCCCAAACTAGCGATCCTCCTGCCTCAACCTGCCAGAGTGCTGGGATCACAGGTGTGCACTACCACACCCAGGTGTTTATGTGGTCACTGGGTCACACTTTTCTCCCCACTAGGACACAGGGTGTCAGCTTTGCATATAATTATACTAACCTTCCACGTAGGCACCAGTCACCATGCCTCACAAATCCCCCAGGAAGCCAGGCATGGTAGCAAACACCTGTAATCCTAGCAGTCAGGAGAGGCTGAAAGAGGAGGATCACCATGAGTTTGAGGTCAGCTTGGGCTACACAATGTGTTCAAGGCCTGCCTGAACTACATGGTGAGACTCTGTCTCAAAAAACTAAAAAAGAAACAAGCAGACGAAACAAAAATAACCAAATTTCCCAAGTAGTGGATGTTATACCTTTTGTAGATGAGGAAAGTGAGCATGAGAGAAATTATAATGCAGAATCAGTATTTGGACCTCCGCAGGATTGGTGCCAATGTCCTTGCTCATTTCAATATGCTTTATAGCATGAAATACCACCAAAAGTAGCTGGGCATGGTGGCTTGTAGCTGTAATCCCAGCGCTCTGGAAAGCTGAGGCAGGAGGGTCACAAGTTTGAGTCTAGCTTGAGTAACTAATAAAGCCTCTGGCTCAAAATAAAACATAAAAACGAGCTGGAGATGTAGCTCAATGGGAAGGCCCTAGGTTCAATCTCCACCACTGCAAAAAAAACATCAAATTTTCAGAGTCTGGTGGGAGCAGAGGCCACCAACTGACTCCCAGACCCACACGATCCTCAACACAGCAGTGGCAGGAGGACAACCGTGGGCCTGGGAGCCTCTAGGGCTCTAGTCTCTGAGTTGCATTTTACCAGGTATGCCACTCACTGGTGGGAGTCAACAGAAAGCCAAAGCAGAATTAGCTTACAATTTTCTCACGCTCTCTCAGGGGCCCCAAGAACCTCCTCCCCGCAGAGAAGGATGCCATGGCTCCTGCTTGTCTGCATCCTTGTCATGCCTTGGATCTGACCTGTCAGGCTCCACCATTGACCTTCACCCTCTGAATTTCCAATCCCTGGACACGTCAAACTCACAGTGCCACAGGGATCCCCGAGACACGCAGCATATGTGTGTGTGAAAGCTCTGTATGAACTCTGGAGAGGTGTAGGGGGTAAAGCACCACTGCTGGAGCGCAAACACTCCTCTAGCTGCTCTGTGGCTCCATTTCCTGCCACAGGCATTCTTCAGTGGCTTGTGCTGAGTTCTCAGAGCAGGTCTGTGTGCACCTGCAAGCCGTTCTCTTGGCTCTGGATATGCTGTGACGCCCGTCACTTTCCTCCTGTCCTGGAGCCCACCCTGGGCAAGGACCTCATGAACCTCATGCTCATAGGCGAGGCTTTTAAAGGAGATTGGATTGCCAGGGCTTACAGCTGGCTTGCTGTTAGGAGCTGGGGTCTGGCCGAAGAGGTGGGAAACTGGAGGTGTGACCTGCTAGGTTTGTATCCCTCCCTGCCTCCTCCTTTGGCCTTTCCCGGCACCCCGCATCCCGGAGTAGATGCGAGCACTTCACCTCCATCACGCCCCTCTGTCATGGGGTCCCGTTTTGGAGCCAGCTGGCTATAGACTCTAACCATGAGCCCAAATAAGCCTCTCCTTATTTAATTTGCAGGTGTCAGATATTGTGTCTTAGCCACAGGAAGTGACTGAGACACCTTGAAATCATTGGAATCCCACCATGAGGACCCAAGTCCCGTGGAGAGGATGCTTCTCCACCTGCTCCTCCATGGCTGCTCCTCAGGCGCCAGTGTGCAGTGGGGGGTTGAGTTCCCCAGAAAGCTGCAGCTGTCAGGTCCAGTCCGCTTGCCCACCTGGCCTCTGTGTTCGCACTCTCCTGCTGCATCGCCCCATCCAGATTCTTTCTTTCTCTGAAAATTAAGAGAGAAAAGTGCCTAGGAAACAGTGGTGTAAAGAGATGGATGTGCCTTTGTGCGGGCGGGGGTCATCTCTGCCCCAGCTCAGCCATCCAAGAGCCCTACTACCTCGTTATAGCATGTCCCAGTGACATGGCTCAAGTCTGCCAAGCCAAGGCTGCTTCATGCCCTCAGGTCCTTAAGACCTTGAGGCTCACATGCCTGCAAGGTGTGGAAACGAGCAACATGCCTTGCACTGAAAAGCTGTGCCTTGCAGGCATCTGGTCTACTCACATGTCCACTTTCTATTTTGGGGTTCTATGAGCAATGGAGTCCATTAACTGAACCAACAAACAAAGCAACTTGCGGCACAAACGCCTTGAAGTGTTCAGGCACGTTGTGCTCCGATGCCCTTCTTCCTGAGGAAGTGGGACCAGAATGGAACTCTTGATTTCAGCCCTCTGAAAATAAATTATCCGATCCATTAAAGGAGAAATGTCAGACTGAAGAATTAAAACGTATAATGTGTATGCCTGTCAGTAATAAAAGGTTGGATTTGAAATCCAATTATCTTGGAAAGCCCTCAGCAGATCACAGCATAATTACAACCCCTACGGGTGTGGTCTTGGAGCGTGTCACACAGTGGCGTCACCGCACCTTCAGGTCCTCTCCACAGCCTGGGGGCCGCGCCTGTTTACCACGTTAGAGCCAATTGTTTCACTAGTTTTACAATGCCTGACGCACTGCAAGTGTTTACGAAATGTTTCTTGGGCAAAAGAATAATGTTATTTTATCATTCTTACAAGTAGGAGAAAATTTAAGAGTCTAAAATTGTAAGATTTTCAGAGTGGGTGACATTATCCGTTTTCCTTATAATATGACTATTTTGAGAACTCAAGTTTCCAGAGTTAAGTGCTTATGTGAAGAGGTTAATAATGGCAGCAATAACAGAAATAATAATAACAGGCAACCTGATTGGTTCCATCTCAAGTGCATTATACACATTGACTGACTTGGCCCCACATCACCCCATGTGGTGCATGCTGCTACATCCCCATTTTCCAGAGGGTTTGAATCACTTTCCCAGGGCCACAACAGAGCAGCAACATTTTCCACTAAAATTGTTCTTGACCTTTATTGGACTTGGGTCCTGCTGTACACATTCCCCCATTCCCATGTTAAATCTCAACCCTGACTGCCACAATCTTTGGAGATGGGGCCTTTGGAAGGTAAGTAGAGGGGGTGGCTCCCTCAGCTCCCTTCTCCTCCTGCCTTGTGTGGACGCAACAGAAAGGTGAACATCTATGAACCAGGAAGTGGGCCTTCACCAGTCTTCATCTGCCTTGATCTGGGAATTCCCAGCCTCAGAACTGTAAGAAGTAAACATCTATCACTTATAAGCCAATCCAGGTAGTGGTATCTTTTTATAGAAGTCAGAATGGAACAATACAGATCTCCTTTGAGAATCCAATACTGTGAATCTCCTCCAAAAAAAAAGTGCACACGTGTGCACACACACAGACACACGTGCACACGCTCACACACACACACACATGCTTACGCATACACAACGCACACAATTTTTAGAAGTTGTTGAACCTGAAGCTAACCATAAGCCATAGGCTGAGAACCAATAATACAGTATCCTTAGGCTCTGGAGCCAGGCATATCTTGTTTTCTTCTCTATGTGTTAAGTATTTTTTTTTAAAAAGTGTTGTTATGAGTTAATACAGGAATACATGTTCTCTGATAAAAGCTTAAACATTAGAGGTGATGTGCAAATTCTCTTTCACCAATTAATTCCAGATCCCTTCCTAGAAGTAATCATTGTGATCAACCTATTTTACATACTTTTTAATATTCTAAATATCTATGTATGTATGAGAATTACTTGGTATGGTATAGGGGAGTTAACACAAATGATTCTTTCTTTTTCTACAACTTGCTCTTTTTTATTTAAGCTACTGTGCAGTGTTTACCCATCCCATAATGCTTTACATTATTACCAATGTCTCACTAAGTGACTTTAGATTGCTTCTAGCTTTTTGCTTCTCCAACAAAGCAACAAGGAATACTTTTGTATGTCCTTCTCCCCTTTTTTTTTTGGTACTGGGAATCAAATTTATGACCTCATGTTTTCCAGGCAGGTGCTTGAGCCACTGAGCTACATCCCCTGCCCTGTGTGTCCTTCTCAAATATAGGGTGAAATGTTTCTCCAGAATGAACACCAAAATACTACAATTGCTGGGTCACAGAATCTGTGCATTTAAAAAATAGGAATGCACCAAATTTTCCTGAAAATGGTGGTGTCAGTTGATACTCTTCAACAATATATAACACCTGTAATTTATCCATGTTCAACCATTACTTTTATTCATCCTTTTTCCAATCTGATGGATGAAAATATATCTCATTATTTTAGTTTACATTTTTAATTGCTAGTGATATTGAAAGCATCTTTTTTGTATTTTATTGATGATTTGTATTTTTCTTTTGTGAACTGCCTGCTTATTTCTTTTGCTCGTTTTTTTTAGACATTTTCTTCTTGTCATTGATTTATGAGTTTACTCTTAAATAGCATTTTTAAAGTATGGTATGGAAGCCAGGTGTGGTGGCTCACGCCTGTAATCCCAGCACTCAGGAGGCTGAGGCAGAAGGATTGTTGCAAGTTCAAGACCAGCCTGGGCTACAAAGTGAGCTCAAGGCCAGCCTGAACTGCATAGTGAGACCCTGTCTCAAAAAAAACCCCAAAAAACAAAAAAAATAAAGTATGGTATGGATACTTTCAGCCTATCTCTTGTCTTCTGTAGTTTAGACAACTGGACTGGAATTCTGGTTCTAACATTGACTTTCCTACAATTTAAAAAATACTTCTGAGCTTTAGCTTCCTTATTTGTAATACAGAAACAACAATAGTAAACATATTTAGAGTTATTGTAGGATTAGATGAGAGAGTGACTATAAAATGTTTGGCTCATTCTCTGACATATGTAATAAACGTTCAAAGGTAACTATTATCATTCATTGCTAATTTAAAGAAGATTCTTCCATATATAGCCAAAATGTCTACTTCCAGCTTTTTCCTATTAGGTATAGGTCATTTTTGACAAAAATGACATCAGAAAGATCTTTTAGGCTGAATAGTAGGGAAAAAAAATCACATCTGATTTTACTTCATGACTTCCGCAATAGGTCTGTTTTATTTTCACTTTCACTCAACAGCGTAGAAATCAAATTGTTAGCACAGCGGGGGAAAGTCTGAATAGAAGTAAAATTCTGTTTTCATTCAAAAAAACTTTTAAAGCAAATGTATAAAAACACTTTTCATAATAGCCTTGGCCTGGGGAGATGCAGAGACATCCTGTCCTCTTCCTCCTCCTGTAAAATTACCTACAGAATCATTTTTTGTAAAACCACCCATGTCATCAGAGAAACCAAACATCTCCTGCTGGAGCCGAATGATGGTGAGCCTTTCTGTAAGGCCAGTCGGGCCCTACGGGACACAGACCTTCCTGATTCACTTGGTTCATCCAACAAGCCTCTAGCACAGTGGGACAGGAAGAACTTTCCCCAGATTTCCAGATGAGGAAGCAGAAGCTCTGAGAGTAAAGCCATCCTAGACCTTCCCAATCTGGGCAGGATTTCCCTTGTAGGAACCTCCATCCCATCATGTAGAAATCTCTTTCATTTTTTAAATTTTATTTTAAAGAGAAAAAAATAAAATAACAAAAAACAGAGTTTCAAAACAGGTTAGTAGGAGAGTTACAACAATTAATACAGTGCATATTGTTGTCTTCCTAGTAGCTATTCAGAGTACAAGATATAGGAATATCTTGCCCAAACAATATTAACACAAGCCTTTCTCTTCAATGAACTAAGATAAACTAGCTGTATAACTATCTTAACTATTTTGTGTATCAATATATGTTTTTCTTTTTCCCTTTCTTCATTTCCCCATTACAGTTTGTCCTTTCTTTTGAACAGGTTCTTCCCAATTCACAATATCTATTGTGCATTTTGGATCTTATTTACTAGTTCAGTTTCTCACACTAGTTAGACAATATAGTGTGTATACATATGGGCCTGATTTATTTCACTTATGAGTGTGGTCTTGAGTTGCACCCATTTACCTATGAAAGTCTCCAGTTTATCCTTCTTTATAGCTTGTGGCCTACTGGAGAGAAAGTAGACTTGTTTCCTGCCTTCTGCCTGCCATGTCATAAACTGTTTCTCCTCTGTTATGCCACCCTGCCCTGGAGCCAGCCAACTATGAACTGAAACCTCTACAAACTGTGAGCTGAAATAGACCTTTCCCCCTTTAACTTGTGGATGTCAGGGATTTTGTTTCAGCAGTGAGAAAAGTAAGTAAGACAAACATCATATAGATGAATAATATTCCACTGTATGGTTATGTCACATTTTGTTTATCCATTCATCAGTTATATAATAGATTTCAGGGTACAGCAAGTTGGCAGTTACTAGTACAATAGTATATTAATCAATAAAATTCAGTAAGCAAGTAAAATGTCTAAATAAAAACAAATAACAAAAATAACAAACCCCAAGATGTGTGCATACATCTTGTTTTCTTCACTGGAAGAATTCCTTGTAAGCAGAAACTCTACCCTCTGTAGGTCTGTAATTCTTGCCAAGTGTAAATGAATGGAAGGAAGAAAGGAAGGAAGGAAGGAAGGAAGGGAAGGGAAGAGGGGAAGAAGGGAGGAGGGGGGAGGGGAGGAAGGGAAAGAGGGAGGGATGGAGGGAGAGTAAATGATGTATGAATCAACCAACATCATACTTCATAAGAACTGATAACCAGGTCTCCCTAAGCAATACCAAGCACTCCTTCTTTAGCTCTATTTAAAGATTTAAAATAATGTTTTAATTTATCCTATAGTAAAATTGACCATGGGTGATATTTGTATAGTTCTATAAATTTTAACAGAGGCATAGATTCATGCAAACAGCTCCACAATCAGGTTACAGACTGCCCATGCCCACAGAAACTCCTGAGTGCTACCCGCTAGAGTCGCAGTCACCCAACCCCAACCCATGGCATTCTCTAGTTTGTTCTGCAGCACTATCTTTTGTTTTTTGAGATTATCTTATAAATGGGATCATACAGTACTTGATCTGGAAATGGTTTCTTTCTCTCAGCCTAACACATCTGAGATCCACCCATGTGTTTGTGTATTCCTGTACTTTTTTGGTTTTTATTTTGCCGAACAACAGTCCTTGGCATGCACGGACCACAGTGCTTATCCATTCACCTCTAGAAGACAATTTGGGTTGTTTCCAGTTTGGGCTGTTTATGAGTAGAACGAATATACCTATAGTACCTATACTGTTTTATTTTTGTTGTTGTTGTTTTTTGAGACAGGGTCTCACTGTGTAGTCCAGGCTGGGCTTACCACACTATTTTCCAGGGTGGATATGTCCAGCACTCTTTCTGTAAAATTCTTGTTTTTCTTAGTACAAGTTTCAGTACATAATGATTACTTTCATCGTGGGGAGTTGGTTGATTCTTTTTACAGTCCCTTCCCCTCTCCTGCTTCCTCCCTCCCACCATCTCTGGGTCTTCTTCCAAATTGCAAAACATCCATCTCCCTGCTTCCTATTATCTATTTTTATTTTGTTCTTTAACTTATATGTTGGGTTTCTCATAGAAGACAAACCACGCAGTATTTAAGCTTGCGTGCTGGACTTCTTTCACTTAACATTGTAGTCTTAAGGTGTATCCATTTCCCTACAAATGGCACAGATTTATGCTTTATAGCAGAATAGAACTCCATTGTATATAAATTCCACATTTTCTGTATTCATTAATCCGTTGGTGGATATATAGGCTGCTTCTGAGAGTTAGCTATCATGAAACATGCTGTTCTAAACATGGATATGTATGTATTGTTGGAATATGATGTCTTTAACTCTCTTAGGAAGATACTAGAATGGGAATAGCTGGGTCAAATAGAATTTCTCGTTTTGGTGTTTTGAGGAATTTCCATAGTGGTTGTACTAGTTTACATTTCCACCAACAAAATAGAAGCATTCTTTTAATCAAATATTCTTACCTTTTTTTGTCATACAGACTTAAAAGAAAAAGAATTTTCTCCTTTTCCCTTTTCTCTTGCAATAGAAGCCGCTTCCCATCTTCCCGGTTCTATTTAGTATGCCAGGTCCTTCCCTGACCTCCACAGTTGGGAGGGAGCCACCCATCACATGTGCTAAGAGGCTGCGGTCCCACTGCCCTCCATCCCACCTTTCATCCCTGCTAAAGTAGATGGTAGGGGCCAGGGTCACACTGGTTCATACCAGTCACCTTTGCTTGGATAAGCCGCTGTCAGTGCTTGAAGCCTTGACGTGGGGACTGAAAGTGGAACAGTCAGTGGCAACTGGGTGCCCAGAAGTTCTTAGGCTCAGAGATGAAATGCAGCCTTGCATAACCAGCCTTGCAGATCCATATCCTGATGTACTCCGACTTATGCCCTGACTCTCTAGAATGGGTCAGGCTAATGTCCACTTCTTTTCTGTATATTTATATTAGTTCTTCCCTCTCATCCCGCCACTGTGAAGACAGGATTCCTTTTGCTGACCCTTCCGCACTGCACTTCTAAGTGAAGGGATGATAAAGCTTTGGTATTGTGACTTCTTACATCCTGGTTCTTCTCTTTGTGTCTAGCCATGCAGTCCTCCTAAGCTGACACTCAGGTGGCAGTAGGGTGGGTGGGGGTGGTTGGGCAGGGGAATCCTGATATAGCTATAAGATGAGACATAATCCTGTTCTCCAAAATGTTGGAAGAGACCACTTCTACCTCCTAAAATAAACTACTAAAATATTTGAAGCCTTTGTTTGTGATTTTGAACACAACATTGTCAATGAAACACAATATAAGACTTCATATCCACTCATCGTGATGTTATGTGAGCTGCTTCACACATGACAGATTTTACAAACACAGGGGACAAAAGGAAAGGTTCCTTTTGTTTCTGTCTTTGTAAAATCTGGATGCAATGCAGATCCACATTCCTCTTCCAGGCCTCTAGGCAGCCCAGCAGTGGTGTGATCTGCCAGTAAGGCCCTCAGCCTCTGTCTGTGTGAAGCTCTGAGGGCCACATGGTCCTACTGGTGCTGGTCTGCTGGAGATGGTTCTTCAGGTGGTGCACTGACCTCATCTCTCTGCCCTTCCTGCTGGAGAGTTCTTCCCTGGTGCACATGCTGGGATCTCTGTGGTTCAGGAAGAAGTTGCTGCAGGCCTCGAAGCTCTGAGAGTCCTTTGTGGTGCTCTGGCTGGACAGCAGGCATAACGGAAGCTGCTTGCCTACAGCTGGCCTTGCCACCTTCCCCAGGGACTTGGAGACAAGAGAGCAGGAAGAAGGCAGGACTTGGTATGGGATGAGGGTATTTCTGGGGTTGGTGATTCAGATGGGGTTATGATGCCAAAACCCTAATGTGGGAGCGTGAGACAGGGGACTAGGGGCTACAGACTTCACACATGCTCTTACTTCATAGCCATTCTGAATGACCTCTAGGAACCAGGCCAACTTCTGTAGACCTGTGATCTCTCCAGTGTCTTCCTGCTCCAGGGATGCCAGTTGCTTAGCAGGAGACAGTTGACAATGTGTTGACCAGACCAGCAGGTCAAGGCAGGGCTCAGCACTGTGTTATGTAGAGGGCCCTTCTCTGCCTTTCCACCACAGGATGGTGTGGTAAAAGGTCTTTGCCACATGGCGGCCCCTTGACCTTTGGCCTCCCAGCCTCCAAGACCATGAGTCAATACATTTCTGTGTGTTATGAATTACTCAGTCTGCGGTATTCTGTTATAACCCCACAAAACAAAATAAGCACATAACTCAGAGAAAGATTCCAGGTCCCTATCACAGCAGCTCTGGATCACTTATATTTAGTCTTTTAGAAGAGAGAGAAATAAATAGTTATTGGGCAGCTGGGCTGTAGAATCTCTGTTCTATCAGCTTAGCCCATACTTGCTTGGCTTTGCCCCTTTATTTTATTTAAAACTTGTACTTTGAATGCCCTCTTCTTGGAGAAATCTGTCATGACCAGCTAATCTAAAATAGAAGCATCCACCATCTCTAGACCTTTGAACTGCTAATTGTAACTTATATCTATCACTATATACTACTCTACTATTTAAAATAATTGTTCCTGTTGTCATGTCCAAGTAAGTTCTGTGATGGCAAGGAAAACTTCAATTACAGTTATATTCTCATAGCTGCAAGAGGAGTAGCATGTAATGGGCACACAGGAAATATTTAATGAGTGAGAAAATGACAAAAAATAGCCTTAAAGGATTTGGAAATCTTGAAATATGGAAGATTAGAGCAAGTATTCAGGTTTTTTCATCTATCCCTTATTGACAAACAAATTTTTGTACATGCACTCCCATTAGAGGTCTACTTGTGTATTTATAAATTATGTAGGAATTTTTTTGATTTTGTTTTGTGGTGTGGAGGTTAAACCCACAGGCACTCCACCACTGACCTATGTCCCCAGCCCTTTTATTTTCTTTTTATTTTGAGACGGGTCTTGTTAAGTTGCCCAGGTAGGATTTGAAGTTGGAATTCCTCTGCCTCAGCCTCCCAAAGTTCAGGGATTACAGGCATGTGCTACCATGCCTGGCATTATGTAGAAGTTTTTGATTGTTTTGTTCTTCACAGTGCTGGGGATGGAACCCAGGGCTTTGTGGATAGCAGGCAAGTACTCTGTCACTGAGTACAGCTCCAGCTCATTTATGGAGGAATTTGTACAGGTGAGAAGGAAAATAGAAATATAGCATCCAAGCTCTCAGTGAATTATCTCCTGCACTCACATGAGTCCATGAATTAGGGATCATGTAAGACAAGGCCAGGATCAGAGCTGCCACTGAGGATGGAGTAAAATACAGGGGCCCAGGCAAAGCCAGTATGGAGTCATTGGACATGGCAAAGATCTTCCAGGGCATTGTCTTTACTCCAACCTTTCCTGACGCTGCAAATAAAACCACCTTTCACTCTGGTGACTGACTCAAGGAGCCGGTTCTTCTTAATGGCTGGTGTAGCATCCATGACCACCACAGCCGTGATGTAAAGACACATGCAGCAGGTTTGGTCACATGAGAAAACGCCATATTTTCCTGTAACAGGGGAGGGACAGGAGGCACAGTTTCTTTCTTCCTTCAATTTCTAGGGTGTGCCGAGTGTGCATGTGCTGTTTTTGTTTTTGGTAGACAAGCTCTCCATCATTTCTCAGTCCTAGTCCATAGATCAGGATGTGCTGTGCTGGGTACTGAACTCAAAGGTCAAACTCTCAAAAGCTAGGAAATGCCACCAGGCTTTGAAACGGGAAACACATGAAACAAAATGAAACAGAAGTATTGGGAGGGCACGCCTGGTAAGGAGTGATCCTTGTTGCTTATAAACCATGGGGAGCTTTTTATAAGACATTGCACTTTCTAGTGCCGCCCGGCTGTGCTGTTAGCATAGCAGGAGCCCTGGGCAGCTGTTCTCGGACTGTTTACCTTGTTATCTCCTCCCCCCTACTCCAGTTCTTGTCTTATTGGCAATTTCCCTCACTTGCAGGAACTGACTGCTTAGATTATTCAGCCTGCTCCTGCTTCTGGCTGCCTTGAGAAGGACTTTATTTGTGATTAACATTTTCCACACTGCCTCTGTGTTCTGGGTGTATTTCTTCTTTGCTTCATTAAACCAGATATGCTAATATTGAGCATTTTCACCATTACTAATACATTGAAAAACAGCTTATTATTATAACTTCTTCCCCTCAGGACTCAGGCAGGAGTCCCTGGGGACTGGGTCAGAGGGTAGACTGTGGAAGTGATCAGGGCATCTGGTCCTAGGACTTAAACCTTTCCTGCATGCTAATCTGGCTGAGCTAGGATCACATCTGTGTATTGTCTAGCCTGGGATGAGATTTAATTCCTAGGAGTGGCCAGGGATGTAGCTCATCGGCACAAGCACCTATCTGGCACATGCAAGGTCCTGAGTTCAATTCCTGGTACCAAAAAAAAAAAAAAAAATTAATTCCTAGGAGCATCCTTAGCTCCTCATGAAAACAGCGTCTTGATAATATCTCCTCACTCCTCCTCCAGATACATCTGAATTTTAAACATCCACTAGAGTTTCAAGAAATACACCTTCACATGCAAGTGTGTGTGCTTCTGTTGAAACAGCATGGGCTTTGCCATCAGCAAAATCTGCACCTGAAAGGGATTTCATCATGTGCTCAGCTTGTGACCTTAGCCGAGTTACCTTTTGGAGCCTTGGGCCCCTTATCTTTATGTGACAGAGAAAAAGGGAAAGATACAAGATTATGAATACTTGCAGTTTTACACACACACACACACCCCTACACACACACACACCAAGCTACAATATGACAGCAAGGATTCTTCACCTGTTTGATCAGTCACTGGGACTGGATCAGTTACTCCATCAAAATAAGAAATGGAAAAGAGAGTTACAGCAAGCAAGCAATGGACGGCGGTAGTAAGACAGAAAGGAGCAGGTGGGGGCCCTTTTCCTGGCAAACTATGAAGGCCTGGGATCTGGCAGCTGTACCTGAGAGGATCTATCGTTTTGGCTCTTCCTAGAAGCAGACAGCACATAGAATGTGGAGAACAGGAATTTTCTAAAGAAACGCTGGTAGGATAAAGGGAGAGGGAACAGAAAGAGCAGGAAGGAGGTTTCAAGTCTACAAAGAAGGAAGAATTGGATACAAGAGAAGCTTTCATCTTCAGTATAGCTCAGAGGAAGTCTTGGCTGGGCTGAGGGGAGTCCGGATCACAGATGGCCCCGTGGAGGCATCCTAGTTAAGCAGGAATGGCTGGGCTCTGTGCCCACACTGTGCTTGGTTGTTTGCTGGGATCAGTCCAGGGAGGGCTTGCTGTGGGTGCTGTCAGCAACTGCACTCCTCCCTGAAGGCTCTCTCTAAGGGTGACCGGAAAGACACACTCCCACCTGTGTCACAGAGGGTGGTGTCAGGTGGTCCCTCCCTCTCATCCACATTATGATTTCTGGGGAATGGCTGCTGTTGCTGTAATTGTGTTCTATTGCTGTTAAAACAATGACCATAGAGTTAGTGGCTTAAAATAAAACACAGATGTGTTATCTTACAGTCCTACACATTAGAAACTGAACAAGGGTCTCACTTGGCTAAAAGCAGAGGCCTCCCAAGACTGTGATCCTTGCTGCAGGCTCCAGGGAACAATTCGTTTTCTAATCTTTCTCGGGTTCTAGAGGTTGGAACCTTTCTTACAACCCAGATTTCTGATCTTTCTCCTGTGGTCATACCTCCCTCTCTCACTCCTTTCCTCCTGGCTTTTCTCTGAATTTTAAGGGCCCTTCGATTTACATGGAGCCTACCTGGGTAATCCAGGATAATCTCCCCACCTCAGGATCCTTAATCACATCTGTAAACTCCTGCTCGCATGTAACATAACAAGTTCCAACCTTGCAGCAATGAGGGGAGCGGCATCTCTGGGGGTCATTGTTCTGCTTGTTGTAGAGATTGTGAATTTTAAATTCTATGTTCCCTACTAGAAACACATTCTACAGAGCCAGCCAGGGATAGAGGGGGAAGTACTTTTGTTATATGGCAAAACCTGAACTAGGAAGTTGGATTTTTGTCAAGAATGCTGCTGGAAGTTATGGGTGGAAAAAACTTGCAAGCCATATCCCTGAGACATTTTTGTTCAGGAAAAAATGAGAGGATCAATTTGTGGGTAGAGGTATATCAAATCTCCTGCTAAAGAACACAAATATAGTAATTTCAGGATAGTTTCTGTTTGAAGTTAGTTCTTTTTGTCTGACTACCATGAAGAGAACACATAGATATCATCCACACGATCAAAGTTTCAAAAGAAATATATTAACAGTAAAGCCCACAATTACCTGTATAAGATGAAAAATCTTGACATGTAGTAAATTTGAAAAGAATTTCATTCTTTTCATAAAAGCACCAATTTTATTCTGTATGGAAGCTTTATTAGAGTGAGGGTTATAAGACGGCCTTTGTTAATGCTCAACATTTTATCAACATCACAGAATTCGTAATGAAATAAAAACCCATACACGTCATGAATGACGGGGGAGATCTTTAGCTTTAGTGAGACTCATTTGGCTCAACATCAAGAAATACATGCTGGAGAAAAGCACCATGGATATAAATAACACTGTGAGAAGTCTTTTATCTAATATTCAGTATTTACTCTTTATCACAGAATCACACTGTGGATAAAGCCAATGAATGCAGTGGGTGTAGAAAGGCTTTTAGCAAGTGCTTATACCTTCCTAGGCACAAAAGAATTAATAACAAAGATGAAACCTATGAATGGAGTGACTGTGAGAGGATAGGATCATCAGCCATGGTTCCAGCTCTAACATGAGAGATTTTCTACTGGAGAAAATAAAGTGAATAGAAGGATTGAAGGAAGTCCTTTATGCAGAGCTCAAACACATATCAACATTATAGAATTCACACTGGAGGAAAACCCCACGGGGCAATGGATGCAGAGAGGACTTTATTAGATGCTGGGCAACTCATACAATGACTATGATCTCTGAGTAGAAGGAATGTGGGACACCATTATCCATGTCTGGCTTTTATTCATGTCAGAGGATCCATGCTGGGAAATATAGGTGAAACTTACCTTTTGTAAATTTCACTGATTTAACATCAGAAAAATCGCAGCAATAGGAGCTCTCTGAAATTGGCAGTGTCTTCTGTCGTGGTTCAAACTACTGACAAGTAGAGAATTCTTAATGGGGAGTGATCCAAATGAAAAAGCATGTGAATAATTTGAGTATACATGTAGCAAATCAGGAGAAAGGTGAAAAAAATACATTTGCTTACGTGACTACATAAACAATGTTCATTACTATTTCACAGCGAGTATTGAAAAATAAACAGTAAGGGTTTTTTTTTTCTCTGTTTGAATTGCTATGAGAGAATACAATAAACTAGGTGGCTTATGAACAACATTATTTATTTCTTGTGGTTATAGAAACTGCAAAATCCAAGATCAAGATGCCACCAGATTTGGTGTCTGGTGAGCTCCACTTTCACAGCTGCCGCGTTTTTGCTGTGCCCTTCCATTGTGAAAGGAATGACCAAACTCCTTTGGCTCTAATTTTTAAGGACCCTAAACCCATAACCTAATCACCTTCCCCAGACCTTACCTCTTCATCCCATGATATCAATGGTTAAAATTCAGCATATGAATTTGACCGGGAGACAAACATTCAGACCACAGAAGATATTAGAGACTTTTGTCTTGGAGTCAAAATATGGAAGTTGAGGCTGTGGTTTAAGGTAGGTCACTTTTCCTACTGCAGGAAACCTTAGGCAGCTTCTGTAGTGTACAAAAGGGTGGTCATATTTGTTTTTAAAGGCTTTGTCTTTTAATACTATATATTGGAAGAATTGTAAATGAGTTCATTTTTAATGAATAAAATTGTGAGACTATATTTTAAATGATCCTGCAGTGATGCTGAGAAACCGAGCACTCCAGAACCAAGCATGTCTAAGCCAAGTGCAACGGTGCACACCTGTAATTCCATCTACTTGGGAGCCTGCAGCAGGAGGATCACAAGTTCAAGGCAGCCTGGTCAAAGTAGAGAGGACTATGTCTCAAAATAAAATACAATAAAAGGACTGGGGATATAGCTCAGTGTGAAGGCCCTGTATTTAATTCTCAGTACTGCAATCAATCAATCAATTTGTAAAAAGGACTGGGCATGTAGTCCAGCACTCCTTGGATTCAGTCCCCAGCACCAATAAAAAAAAGAAAGTTTCTGGATGAGAGAAATCTAGTCCGTCGCGTGGCACCGCAATGGGAAGGAAGACCCGGATGAGATCAGAGGTCCCTGGTGACTTGGAGCTGACGGTAGCGTTGCAGGGTAAGGAGCGTTGACTTATGTGGAGAAACACATCTGGGCGCAGGCCAAGCTGGCTGCTGTGGCATCCAAGAGAAATGCTTGTTTCAGGCGCCGAGAGGCTGCAGGGGCAAGTGTGGCCCTGACAGACGGGCATAAAAGGCACGATCTTCTCCAACACTTGGGCAGGACTTGCACTCAAACCACAGCTAGGGTAAGGACTTGAGATTAGCTTGTTGCTTGCCGTGAAACTAATGTAACATACTGTATACATCAAAGCTATTAACTCTGGGGGGATAATACTGGACTTCTACAGGGGCGAATCTTCTGGGCAGTGGAGAGGGAAGGATGGAGAACGTGCGGGGTTGGGAGTGGCGGTGCGGAGGGGGAGGGACAGCTCCCTGGCCGGTGCCACCTTAGGGGAGGGTTTTGCACTTCATTCTTTCTCTGCTCTTGTCTGCGCTGCTTTCCCATCCAGTTCCCATGACACAGTAAAGACTTCTTGTGCTTTGTACGCCATCAATTTGGATTTGTGCTTCTATTAAGGTAGCCCCGTGTTACTGGCTTATGCATAACATACCAAGTTATGGTGGCAGTATGGGTCTTTCGGTATGACGGGGACTAACTACAGCAGTGCCAATAAAATCACTTGATACACAACTGGTCAAGCACCCAAAATGTCCCCGTCACTATTCTGTCTGGTAAGAGTGAAGGAATAAGCAAGGACAGTCACGTTTCTGATTCCTTTGAGTGTTAGTAAATGGTAATTTCTATCTTCCTTTTCTTAATATCAGGAGCATTTGGATTTAGCAGACAATGCAAGCAAAAAGTATTGTGGTCTCATTAAAATTCTGATTTCACACCTGTGTAGATGGGCAATCCGCCATTGATAAGGTTTTGATTAGTTATGATAATAATGACTTTAGCTAATATTTGCTGCTCACACTGTAGTTTCCCCATGCTATTTCATTTAATCCTTACAGCACACCTGTGAAGCTAGCATCCGTGTCATCCCATTCTAGGGATGAGGGAGACGAAGCGTGGAGGTCTTGCAGCACCTGCCAAGGTCGTGCGGGGATGGGATTTAAACCAATAGCCATCTCCCAAGCTGCTCCCTCTAATGAGATTCTTTTCCCCCTGGCGTGAGAGCGACCTGTTGCCTCTAGAGAAATAAGCGATATCTAATGGTCTTGCCCATGGAGGCCGTAACAAGTTAAATGCTGGACAAATGTTTACTTTTCATAAAGCAAACCTTAATGCCTTTATCTTTCCAAATGTGTATAGTTCCCACTCTGGGCCACTCCGGGAGCCAGGGAACAAAGGCAGCCCGAGAGAGCCTTTATTTACCTTTCAAAAAGGGAGTTGAGCATTTTGTTGTTTACATGGTAGGTAGCACTAATGTTGTCTTTAGACCCCACGCAGGTCCCTGAGGTTGTCTGCTCCTGCTCCCTGGCTACTGCATGCTCCCTGCTCGTCCTCATTATGCTGAGACCCACAGTTCCCAGCTCCACACAGGTATTTCTCAGGCCTGTGCCAAGAATACAGTGTTTCCCAAAATTGCCATATTATCCCTTCATTTGAAAAAGAAAAGTTTATTTTTTGGTAGAGATTTGAGACAGGGTCTTACTATGTAGTTTAGGCTGGCTTTGAACTCACTATGCAGCCCAAGTGGGTCTTGAGCTCACTGTAGTCCTTCTGCTTCAGCCTCCAGATGGCTGTGGTTACAGGCGTGTGCCACCACACCTGACTAAAAAAGGACACCAAAAATTACTGAAAGCAGTTTTAGCTTCAAGGCAAAACAGAGAACAGTACAGAGATTTCTCCTATACAGGGGGCCACTCTAACCCATCAGCAACACCTGCAGTGGTACATCATCCTCACCCACATTCACATTTGAGTGAGGGTTTGGGTTTGGTACTGTTCATCCTACAGGTTTCAACACGAATACAAGGATGTGTATCCACCACTAGAGTGTCAAATGGACTTTTTTCATTGCCCTGAGGTCCTCTGTGCTCTGCCTATTTGTCCTTTGCCCCCTCCAGTCCCAAGCAACCACTGATCTTTTTATGTTGCTATAGTTTCGCCATTTCACTCCTTCATTTTAAAATTGGTGGTCTTGGTTAATTTGTTTTCATTGCAATATTTATTTTTCTTGTGAATGATATAATTAATTGTGAATTAATTAATTAATTTATAGGGTCTCACTGTGTAGTCTAGGCTGGCCTCAAACTCTAGATCCTTTTGCCTTAGTCTCCCAAGTGATCTCTTTATTTTTATTGTGTTTATTTGGATTTCCTCCTATTAGTCAAAGTCAGTGGTAAGTGGTATTAATATCTCCTATTTGAATAGTTCCTTTCTAATTATTTTTTTAAGAGCAGGCAGAATTTATTGAGAGAAAAAAGCTTCTGTCTGAGAGGGACAGAAGGGGGCCTAGAAAGTGAGTTGCCCACCAACCCTACTTCTTAAGGGTGTTTTATTGAGCAAAGACACAAGGTGAGGCAGGCTTAAGGTGGGACAGAACGATGGCCAGTCAATAAGATTACAAGTATAGTCGCTTAGGTAATATTGATCCAATGGCAAATCATAGGATGGGTGTGAGGTGGGACAAAACTATGGCCAACCAGTAAGATAGTTCCTTTATTATTACAAGTGCTTCCATATGTATTGTCTTAATCTTCTCCATAACTTCACGAGATGTGCACATTATAATCATTATACAGATGAGAAAGTCCAGACATGGTTATTTTTGGTGATTTGCCCAGTGGGGTTGTAGTGAGGCTGTTTTTAGCAGCACCCATTCTCCTTCTTATTGGTACAATCGCAGTTTTCACTGGTCAACTTCTTCATTCTCAGGATGTGAAGTCCTTGAACTGTTGATCCGAAGGACAGTTCTGGAGATGAATATCTGAGTCACATGAGACCTGAGAATCCCTGAAAGTCAGTCAGCAATCCCCTCAGAGCCAACCGGAGTTCTCTTGAGAGTGACCTGAAGCTTGAGGAGTGGCCGCAGGAGAAACAAGACAACTGAAAATGGAGTTGAGGCAGAAGTGTGCCAACCTTATACAAAGTCACCCTCTTTATCACAGGCTGGAAGTTTCTTTTTTTTTTTTTTTTCTTTGATTTTTTTGAGGCAGATCTCACTATGCAGACCAGGCTGGCCTTGAACTCACTATGTTCACTATGTAATCCTTGAACTCATGGTAAGCCTCCTGCCTCAGCCTCCCAGGTGCTGGGATTCCAGGCCTGCGCCACCATACCCAGCTTTGGGTGGAAGTTTCAGTTGAGAAAACCAAGACACTGCCCTCTAGCTTCCTCGAGGTGAACTAGGTTTTTGCTGCCAAGTCCCACTCACTCCTGGTCAAAGGTTGGAGAACTGCTGTGACCAATGCATCTGTCTCCAAGGCCGGCAGGCTGGTGCTGCTTGGGGCCCTTTCACAGGGTCTAAGTGTGACTGAAAAAGCCTGAGAGGCCTTATTATGATGCCACGCCTTTCTTGCACCTCAGGCTTCTCCTAGCAGCTGCATTTTTGCTTATTTAAGTACCTTCCCTAACTTTCCAGTGTGAAGAAAGAGTTAAGAACATCCCGCCTGTGATATTCAAGGCCACCCTTGTCTTCATTTTGAGTAGAGAAGTGGCCTTTTCTGTTTTCCAGGACTTCTTTTATTCTCCCAAAGAACTAAAAAATAATTGCTAATGGCTTTGCAGGATTATCTTTCCATTCCCTGAGTATCTTAGAATAAATGCAGTGAGGCCGGTGGACAAGACACGTTCAGTCTCTGAATATCCCCGGCCATTCTCTGTTTATAGAGAAAGATGAAAGAAAAACCAGTAAGCTCCCGACCTTGGCAATGAGATTTCCTGTCTCTCTCTTTTGCTTTTTGTCTGGCATTGTTTTCCTCTCAATGATTTTTGTTAGCACAAAATTAATACATACTTCCTGCCAACACTTCAAATAATAACATACAATTCAAAGTATAACCCTGTTCTCCCTAACTCACCCCCCCCAGCCCAACTCTACAGAAATACCATCAACAGTTTGTATTTGAAACTTTTCCGACAGTTTCTGATGCATTTCCAACAGTCTTTGGAAAAAAGAAGCAGTACATATATGTCTAAAGAAAATATTCTCTGTTCATTCTCCATGTTCACTCGCTTTGGGGAGGCACTGGGGTTGTTTTTATACTCTTCTGTAATTATGGGAGTATTTGACAGATGCTGTGCAGATCAATGCATACAACTCACTCTCTCCAAACGTTACATCAGAGTTTCTCAGCTTCATTTGGCCATGATTTGTTTAACCATTTTCTAATGGGTGATTACTTAAATTCTGTCTATTTTCTATGATTATAGCATGTTTTTGATAAATATTGCCACATAATGCTCCAAAAAGTGATGTCACTTTGTACTGCCATAAAAGCATATGAAAGCACAAGTTTTCAACATGCTTGCCACACTGGCAGTGATGGATTTTTACATTTTTACCAGACAAAAGGTGGAAAATGAATCGTGTTGTTATTTTAAACCTGCTCCTTTTTCTCTTGTGAGGAATTTGTGGCTTTTTAGTATTTCTTCGCCATAAATATTTCCTTAGATAATTGCCTGGATAAATCATTTGATCGTATGTCTATCACATCATTTATCATAGTTCTATCATACTGTTTGAATTTTCCTTCCTGATTTTGCAGGAACTGTTTATATTGTTATATATACTGTGATCTCATTTAACTTACCAAGTAGAAGATTTCCCTGTATTTCTGTTGAGTTAAAATTGTTGGTTTTTCCTGATACTGGAGTGTTCTTGGTTTCATTTCATGACTGGAAAGAATATGTCTCACTATATTTTTATTTTTATTTATTTATTTATTTTTGGTTTTTCTCCGGTACCGGGAACCGAACTCACGACCTTGCACTTGCCAGGCAGGCGCTTTGCCACTGAGCTAAATCCCCAGCCCCTCTCACTATATTTTTAGTACTTTTAGCTTACTAAACTTTATATGATGTGAAGTTGGAACTTAATTGTGGCCTGTGGAGAAGGACATTCTTTGATTAGAAAGCACTGAGGACACACAAGGATTTGTTTATTGTTTGTTAGGGTTTCTAAAGATAAGGCTTCATTACACAACCCAGTTAGCTCAGTCGGTAAAAAATTGTATATATGTAACTGTTATATTAATGTAAATGTGAATAGACTAAGACATGTTAACTTTTCACAAATCTGCCACTAGAGAGCATTGGATTAAGGAAATATGTATGGTTATCAAGTTGACCAGGGGTGGATTGTAGTAGATTGATAACTAATAGTCAACTTATAACCCCCAGCTGAACGGAGTAAGCGTGGTGCTGGGTGTGGGAGGCCCACTTGGGGATTGTTGCCAGCAGCATAAGAGGCAGAATTGGAGAAGGATAATCCTTTAATTACTAAAATGTTTGGTATCCACCCATTTTTACTAGCTATGCCCTTGCTTCTCGCTCGATAAAAGGTGACTGAGATTGGTAATTGGGGCTGCAGTCCGAAAGGCTGTGAACCCTAATCCCAGACTTTTGCCTCTCTTGTTTTTCTTGTCTCTCTTACTTTTCTTTTCATCCGTGGGCACCTCGTTCTTGGGACCTGTCACCCTGAGTAGAACGACAGTGGCCAATTATTCCAACACATTTTAGTGAATATCAGTTCATTATTTTCCTTTTGATTTGAAGTATCACCTTTACTGTATTTCCTAAGCCTGTCTTTATTCTATTTCTAGATTCCTTGCTCTGTTCCAGCAGTAGTATACTTGTGGATTGAGGACCAGCATTGCAGCTGCTTTGGAACCATACTGCCTGCATTAAAATTCCAGCCGCACCATTTACCAGCTCTGTGACTTTGGGAAAGTTACAAGAGCTTCCTTGATCTCATTTTCCTCATCTGGAAAGCATGAACAGTAATAGTATCAGCCTAATCATGCTGTGATGATTAAATGGAATAAGACACACTGAGCATTTAATACAATCACTGGCTTGTTGCAAGTGATGATTTCCTAGGCAACTTCAAGTCTGAGCATCTACCAGATGCTACATACTGCTTTGGTCAGTAAGTTTTAAAATTTCCATTTAAAAATAATACGTAAGGTTTAGAAACATTGACTTTCCTGATTTGTGAACAATGGTTCTAAACTCTATTTGTCTCATTGTAAGACATGTGTTATTTTCCGCTTATTTTTCCTCCTTATACATCACAGCAGACACTGGACAATCATGGCTATTTGAGACTCAGTGTCTTAGATTTTCTAGCTGTCATATCCTTAACCACCCCCGAACTTTTTTAAGGTTCCCTTGTCCTTCTGACTTCCATATCTGTGTCAAAGTTAGTTCTTAAAAGGCACTTACCATGCGCTGTGAACTGGGAAAAACAAACTCTGAAATATAGTCATATGTCTTCTATTCTGATGATTTTCATAACTATGTTATCCAAAAGTAATATTCCTTGTAGGGGGCACTTGCCATGCACTAAGAACTGGGAAAAACAAAGTAAAACACAGTCATATATTTTCTATTTTGATGGTTTTCATAGCTATGTTATCCAAAAATAATATTCTGTATAGGCTGCTAGTCAAAGTTTAACATTAGTTTAATCAGATTGAATTTTTAAAATGAAAGTCCTGTAGTTGGACTGGTCAGTGTGATCTTGGTCTGCCCTCTGTCCCAGCTCATCCCACATCCTGTCACCCTCAGCTCTCTGGCTCTCTTAGTCACCCACCCTGCTTGGTTTCAGTACTTCTGGGATAGCTCTCTTCTGGGATCTGGGAGCTTTCTATTGAAAACCCACTGTGACAGAGACTAGCTGACTCAATTTCCTCTTTCCAGACACAGGGAAGATTATATTTCTTGGCTACCCTTGAAGATAGATTGGGACAGTGTCTTGACTTACAAGCAATGGGATGTGGTTAGAAGTAATAGCACCACTTCCGGCTCTGACAATAGAATACACCACGTGCCATGGTTAATAATATGCATTGACTTGGCTGTGCCATGGTGTCCAAATAAATGCTCAAATCTTACCCTGGGGGTCTCTGTGAGGTTATTTTTAGGTGAAGTTGACACAAATCAATGGAAAAATGCAGAGTGTTCTCCATGATGTGGGCCAGGCTATCCAGTCAGTTGAGGAGTCAAATAGAATAAAAGAGTGACCGCCTGTGAGTAGAAGGAATTCTGGCAGTAGATGACCTTCAGACCTGAAAATGCAGGATGGACCCTTTCTGGTCTCCGGATTTCTGGCCCATCTTGCAGTGTGTTGTTCAGGTGTCCACTACTACAGCAAAACACTTGAGATAAACAACATATGGAGGTCATGGGCTATGCCTGGACTGCCGGGTGCACCCAGGTGTATCACCAGAGGTGTACACTGCAAAGACTGGCAATAAAAGTAGTTGTTGAAATGCTATTTCATTGCTAATAGAAATGGTGGGAGAATTAGAAAATCAATTGGAAAAAAGTGGCAGGAACCCAGAAAGATATCCAAGGCTACCTCAGCAGCTTTCTGCTATTACGGCCACTGGATTCAAACTGCCACTTCTGTTATGAACACTGCCCCAGCATCTTTGTGTCATTCTCTGGATAGAAGAAATGATCCTCAAAACCTGGGTCAGGTATTCAAGCCATAGTGACCTGGAGTTAGGGACAGGGATTACTTTGAATAGAAAAGATGAGCTGTATGGACTCTAGGAGGCTAAAAGTAATGACTGCCCATCAAAGGCAGATAGTTTCCAGTAGTACCAGCATCCAGAGAAAAGAAAAAGCTAACTCTGGGCTTCGGTGATCTCAGGAGGCAGGCACTGGCAAGTTTCTGGTGGCACAGGATAAAATAAGATCCATGAAAGTGAATAGGATTCATTAGGTTTTCAGTATATTTTAATGAGAATTCTGAATTTCAAGAAATAAAAACAAACTGAAATTACCTTAAGCAGACAGAGATAGAGAGAGAGAGAGAAATTTATTGCCTTATGAAATCGAAATGTCTTAGAATATTTTGACTACCCAACTGATGTCACTAGAAGGCATTCTCCGCACTTCTGACCTGTACTTTCTATGTTTTCCCTCTTCTATTGTTCATCTTGGTAGCAGCTCCCTACCCATGTTTCCCCAGGTTCATGATCAGATGGAAACAGTGTTCCTCTTTTCAGAAAGTCCCAGAAGAAGCCTATTTATGTTTCATTGGCTCTGACCGGTGATATGTCCATCCTTTAAATCATCACCAGTGTCACGGAAATGTAACTGACTGGCCAACCCCAAGTCACATGTCCACCTGAGAGTGTTCCTGTTACAGGGATTAATCCTTTTCCAGCATAGGATGAAAAATGGTGGGGGCAAGTAGTTGTCCAGAGAAGAACTGGAAGAGGGCAAATATATATGTTAGTAACTAATGCACACTGCCAGTTTTTGAGCAAGCCTCCCAGGAAGTGGTGGAGCAACATTCCAGCCAGTAGATCTAACTCAGCAAAGAGCAGGAGTTGAGTTTCCAGTAGGGAACCCTGTGAACATCAGAGAGTGGTTCAGAAGAGGCCTGGGAATGGAGCAGGCAAAGAGAGGGGTTATAGACTGGCCTGGAAGCTGTCCTGGAGTCAGAGCTTTTGCAGACACAACAGATACCTGTCCTGCCAAACAAACCCCAGACTCCAGCTGCTGGTGGGTGGAAGCTGAGAGTCTGGTTAGCATCAGTTTAAGGACTGCCTGGGAATGAGCCACTTGGCTCTCGTGGAGTCAAAGAGGCTGGGACCTCATCCAGTTGACCCAGAATTAATTCTCTCAAAAGCAGAGGGTGATGTAGGCAGCCAGAACAGCGAATCCTTTCCTCTGCCTAAGCTCCTTTGGTTCTTTGCTTAGTTCATATCTCTCCAAGTATCCTTGCCCTTCCTGTTAGTTTTGTTGACATCCTGATCTCTCCCTCTCACCTTACTTCTCTGTGATGAGTTGAGTTTCCTGCTTTCCTTATTTAATCCTCTGATTCTGATTCATAGCTTGGTTGAACTCCAAGGCATGCAGATCAGAAGGCAGGAATCAGGCACTGACCTCAGCCAGATTTGTTTTTGATGTCCTTCCCCCTAGCCATGGATTGAACAGTGTCCTCCAAAATTCATGTCCATCTCAGAATGTGACATGATCTAGAAACAGGGCATTTGAAGATCTAATTAACAATTGTGACTTGAGCACATTCTGTGTGTAGAGCAGGCCCTAACCAGTGATGTGGACATCTCCCACTACTGATGTCCTTATAAGAACCAGTGAGGACATGAAGACACACACACAGGAGGACAATGTGAGGATGAAGCAGAGATTGGAGCAATGTGTCTGTGAGGAAAGGAAGGCCAAGGATTGTTGATCACTATTAGAAGGAAGGAGAGAGAGGCATGGAAAAAATTCACTCTTAGAAATTTCAGAAGCCAACACTGTCAAGAACTTGGTTCCAGATTGCTAGTCTCCAGCCCTGGGAGAGAATAAATTTTTGTTGTTTCAAGCCCCTCTGGCTTGGGATAATTTGTTATAACACCCCTAGGAAGCTGATGTTCCTCTTAAGACCCTGATGTGGCTATTGTCCCATACACAGAACCTGCTGACCAAGGCCACGTGGCCAGTGAATGGCAGATATTGAATTTGAACCCAGTTCTTTTTTTTTTTTTGGTTTTTCTCTGGTACCGGGAACCAAACTCACGACCTTGCGCTTGCCAGGCAGGCGCTTTGCCGTTGAGCTAAATCCCCAACCCCTTGAACCCAGTTCTTATGCCCAGGCTGAGACTGTTTACCTTGAGTCTTGTGGAGGGAGGTCACATGAGACTGTCTGGTCAACGAAGACAATGAGGGAGCAAGAAGCCCTGATGTCAACCTTGATCATTATTCACTTTGTCATGAGGTTATGGATTAGATATTACTGTTGCTTCATTTCCATACTTCTGATAAGAAAGAGAGACTGCAATGTCTATATTACTTGTACACTGTGTACAATGAAATGGAAAAATTCTGTTCATCACCCAAATTTTTATTTGTGAGCCTCAAACTACTAAATTAGAGAATCATCTAATTGCTAGCCGGATGTTTGCTTAGCTCAAGTAGAGAGAGGGTTAGACATCTCCCTAGCTGGCTTTGTTTAAGAAAAAAATTAGAGTGGTGACTCAGAATGTAAAAATCACATTACCTTAAACAATATGAATAGCAGTCAAGGCAAGGACCTCATTATCTGTAGGTGGACTCAGAAAGCAGGGATTCACTGTTACAGCCCAGAACAAGGCTTGTGGTTGTCTGCTTTCCTTCCTTTTTCAGACGATTTCACTGATGGTTGATTAATCAAATATAATTGAGAGGACTGAAACCCATGCCAGTGAGTTGAAGAAAATAGATGGCATCTGAAGTTAGTTGGGGGTGGTGGCTATTATTATGATTAAACAATTCATATAGAAGCGATTGATTTTCTATTTGGAAAAAATACAATTCTAATCTTACCCTACAGCAGACTCAAATTAGTCAGTGTTCTTAGTTGCAAACAAGAGAAACCTCTCTAGCTCATATAAGTGGAAAAGGAAATTGTTAAATTATTAAAGGACATGGTAGCCTTGAACTCTCTAAGAAGGACAGGAAACTGGTTTGAGAGCAGTGCAGCCAGAGACAAAGTTCCAATTACAGTGCAGGCCAGCTTACAGGAGATTCTCCTGCCTCCCTCCCATGTACAAGCCAACAGAACTGGCTGTAATAGCCAAACAAAGAGAGAGCCACAGACCCTTGGCCATCACGGCCTCTGAAATGTGAGGTTTGTGCCACCACCCTCCCCAGACTGGATTTCTGAAGGCCCCCTACTCACACTCATCATTGATTCTTAAACTGAAATTTCACACGATCTAACTGATTGGTAGAATCTTGGTCACATGACTGTATCTTATTTGCAAAGACAGCTGGGACATCTAGTCTTCTGCTTCCACCATTAGAGAAGTACATACTGATAAGGTGGAGATGTCCTCTATACACATATATGAAAAAATGGATCAAGAGTCAAAATTGGTGGTCAGCCAAAAAATATGATTGATATTCATCACAATCATTTAAAATACCTTCTAGAAATTGAAGAGTTAAACAGTTACATGTACAAAAAGAAACCCTAAAAAGACTTAAAGATATAGGTGAATACTGAACCAACTGGAAAATAAAGAAGGACTTTCTGAGCATAAAGGCAATAGAAGAAATCATAAAGGAACTGATCAATAGATTCAACTACTTAAAAATCCAATACTTCTTTTGTCAAGCAAACCATGAAGAATTTGACTGGCCACCCCATGGCTTTGTTTGGCTCTTTTAAAATCTGCACAGACAAAAGACCAAAGTCAAGTGCATAAAATATATTCTACACCAGAAAAATATTGATATTTCCAAGGAAGAAGCTTTTATTTTTTCCTGTCTCTTAAGAATTACTCTTACATATTTAGAAAGTTTAATTATTTTTACTGTCTTGATCACTTTCTGTCTTTTAGAGGAATTTAAGTAATCTATGTCTAGACTTGTAGAGTTCTTTTAATTAGAAAGAGGAGTGGCTTGGGTGACAAAGTAGATTTTTTCCTCCAGCTCCCTCAGCTCTGTTTATAAGGTTGTTGCTGAATGTATTATTGCTAAGTGAAGGCAGATGTGGGGCAGTTAAAAAAAATCCTCTTTATTTCTTTTCATTACAGCTACTGGAGATTGTTTAGACTGGGCTTCCACAGCTAGCTAGGGTCTGACAATTGCTTTTTAGTGGCAACACTGAATATATTGCTTTTTGATTTCTTATCAGCTTTAAAATACAGCATTCAGATGATAATAAACTCAATCTGCAAAGAAATGAAAGAGAAAGTGGGACAAGTCAGAGTCTTGGCAGGGATGAGTTGAGAGTGTGGTGCTGGTGAGCCTGTAAGTGATAGAGGTACATCCCCAAACCTGGCATGCTCTGGTGTGGATGAAGGGAAGAGCAAAGTACTATTGTTGGAGAGAAAGACTCTCTGATAAGCACTATTTTCATTGTTTTGGAGTTAGTGATCTCAGATTTAACAAAAGAGAGGATTTGTATACAACAATGAAAATTAGGGTATATTCCTAAGCAGCACTTTGCATTCTTGGCATTCCCGATATTGTAAAACTTCCCAGGTTCACATTTCATGCCAAGAAATGGAAAAAAGTCAGAAAATCTCATTCTGGCATTTGTATGTCAAGTACTTTGAATCAATAACCCAAAATGTTTCTTTTTATAAACTTTTTCAAGATGATAGATTTCTTAACTTTCTCATCCCTGTAGACAATACCTGACATCCATAAGTTAAAGGAGGAGAAATTTAACTTGGTTCACAGTTACAGAGGATTCAGTCCATGGTTAGCTGGCTCCAAGGCAGGAACATCCTGGTAGAAGGGAATGATAGAGTAAAGCTGCTTAGTTCATGGTGGCTGGGAAATAGATCAGGGGAACAGTACTAGAGAAGAAGGATCCAGCAACCATATACAGTACCTAAAGTCATTCTTCTATGAACCAGCCAGATGCTCCCAGAAATGTGCTTTACTAATCCCCTGGCATTTTTTAGGATGACACAATTAAGGTTAACCATTACATCCTGATACCCCTTGGCAATATTTAATTTTCAAATAAAAACAATGACAAGTTCATTATTCTGCCTATCATGATAAAATTATACTGTTTAAAAACACAAATACCATAATTTTTTCCCAAGGCATCAACAGTTTTAGCATGTTTTTGAAAGTCCAAGTGAAAGTCTCTTCTTAGACTCAAGACAAAGCCTCAGTTGTATACTTCTGTAAAAATAAAAAAACAGGTTATGTAATATCAAGGTACAGTAGCACAGGGTAGGTATTCCCACAAGCAACAAACTCATGGAGAAAGAAATTAGGACAACCACACCCTTCACAATAAATCTAAAAAATGAAATGCTTAGGAATCAATCTAACAAAAGAAGTAAAAGATCTACACGTTGAAAACTACAGTACTCTAAAAAAAAGGAGATAGAAGAAGATATCAGAAAATGGAAACATATCCCTTGCTCATGTGTAGGAAAAACGAACATAGTGAAAATGGCCGTACTCCCAAAACTGTTATACAGATTTAATGCAATCCTGATCAAAATACCATAGCATCCATTAAAGAACTAGAGAAAGCATTCCCAAAATTCATTTGGAACCAGAAGGGACCTAGAATAGCAAAAGCAATTCAGGACAACTAAGGCAAGTCAGGGGGCATCAAAATCCCTGACTTGAAATTATACTAGAAATTTAATTTGGCTTATAGTTTGGGGAGATTCAGTCCATGGTTAGTTGGCTCAACTGAAAACATCATGGCAGAAATATGGAGGACCACCTGGATGACTCTTCTGAAAGAAAAGCAGTTACCTCCATCTTGGCTAAACCTGACCTTATTTATACAGAGCAGGCTAGGACTTTCCCTTATCCCTTCAACTGGCTTTAAGCAATGCAAATCAGTCTAGCCAACATGCCGATGTGTAGTCTTTGAAGCAAGGTGTCAGGTCAGTGTTGCCCCACCCCTTAGCTTCCAAAAAACATGTGTGAGCTGGGCAAGAGGGAGAGCCATGCTCCATGCTGTTGGTTGGGATTTAGCCTCTAGGTAAGAGGCTATGACTTCCCAGGGCATAAAAGATTACACATCAGAGCTGAAGCACTGACCCCAAAACATTAGGCACTACCTTGAATTGTGTTATGCAGATTACTCTTTCTGCATATACTTCTCTCTGCATATATACATTTGAGACAGGGTTTCGCTATGCAGTTCAGACTGGCCCTGAGCTCACTTTGTATCCCAAGCTGGTCTTGAACTTGCAATGAGCCTCCTGCCTCAGTCTCCTGAGTGCTGGGATTACAGGTGTGTGCCACCAAGCCAGCTCATAGCACTCACATACTTCTGACCATTTTCACAGTCACTCATCCTCAAGCCACTCCCTTCTGCACAAATGAATGAAACCTGGGTTCAGCCTGGGATTGAGGCCTTTGTTCCAGGTAGCCATCATCCTAGCTGGACTTAGGGCCCCTTGGCTCCCCACAATTACAAATATGCCTCAGTGTCTGTATTTACACCATGGATTGCACTGAAAGTGGTAAGTTGGAATCGGTTCACTAGAATTCCAATAACTTTTCCATGGGATTGCAAATATAAATTTTCTGGACTGCAACAAGGACCAGAAAGTGCTCTCAATAAAAAGGGCATGGTGGGACAAAACTGCTTAGTTCATGGTGGGTGGAATGTGAAGCAGAGAAACAGTGCCAAAGAGGAAGAAGACAAGGATCATACATAGTACCCAGAGTCACACCTTTATGATCCACCCACACATACCCAGAAATGTGCTCTATTAATCCTCTGGATATTTCTTAAGCCAATCACATTGCCGTAATTAAGGTGACCTGCCACAATAGATGTAGTAGATTAAAAATGGCACAGATTCTTTGCATCTCTTTCCTTAAATGTGATATGGCTCTAGATCTAACCAGTAGAAAATTGTGGAAGTTTTTACTACAGAGAAATCAAAGTGCTTGGAATGTTTGTTCTCAGAGTCCAGTTGTCAAGGGATGAGGAGCCTAAGCAAATGGAGAGGCCCCAAGGAAGACCTCTGGGTTTTTCCTGTTCTCAGAAGAGTCAACACCAACTGCCAGCCATGTAAATAAAGCATCTGGAATATTCCAGTCTTCTGATGACAGTAATGCTTCCAGCTGACCCCCCATGGAACAGTACCACCAGGTTGGATCAAGTGAACCCAAAAAACTGTGATAGACATAATAGATGCTTGTTTTTGTGTAAAACCCATAAGTTTGGGGGCATTTTTAAAAGCAAAAATAGGTAACCAAAATGGTGGGTCCTGATAAAATAACTGAAGGACCTTATGTTTGCTAAACTTTGTGTCAAGTTGGTATGTTTGAATACGGAATTCAGAATTGGTTTGTAGCATAAGTGATACAGTTTGACAAATAATACAGTAATACAGTTGCTTAGGGTAGAAGAGAAGGAGGAGTCTAATATCTGAGAAGGTGAGGAATTGGGACAAAAAAGGGAAAGAAAGAGAGATGAAGGTTTACCTTGACTTCAGACTGCTCCCTCATCCCATCCCCTCCTGTGTCAAGTTAATAGAGAGGGAGAGTGTCTTTGTTACTCTTCTCTCATTGCTGAGACAAAATACCTGACACCCAACATTAAAGAGAGAAAGGGTTATTTGGCTCACAGTTTATGGAGGTTTCAGTCCATAATCAGCTGGCTTCAAGGCAAGGTGGCATGGCACAGGGGCAACAGTTCAAGGCATCAGAAGACAGCAAAAGCAACAAGAGCAGAAAGCCCCGGGCAAGCCCCTTTTCCTCCTGTATATTGTAAGCAAGCTACCCTCACCCAGTGGGAGTGCAGCACTCACACCATTTCTGTGCCCTCCTCTTGCACAGGATGAGGATATTTGCAAAGAGAGGACACTGGCCTCCTGCTGAGTTGCTTAATTAAACTTCTAAACTCCTCAAGTTGACACAATGTATCAACCATAACAGAGAGGTAGAAAAAGAAATGTTAAGTCACTTCTATGGTGGGTGATAGGTAAAGTTCTTCCTCATCACCTCTGCACAATTTCTAGGACAGGCTACATTACTGTACTCATAAATTCTTTGAGAGGAAACTAAAAAGAGTTTCACAAATGGGTGGTTAGAAACCAATTGGATACACATGGTCAACCAGGTAGCAGAAAACAAGAGGGCAGGGCATGGTACTTTTGAGGTATTACACGTTGTCAGCAAAATTTAGAGATAGGCATCATTAAACTCTTCTGCAGATGAGAACTTAGAGATGGGAAGTCATTTCCAAAGTCCCATAGCTTAAAAGTGGCAGCACCTGGACCACCCAAATCTAGATCTTTCAATACCACTGTTGGAATTCTTTCCACCTTGGCTTGTTTCCTGTTTCTTTTCTCATTTTTCTCCTGTTCATATAAGCAATGTTAAGACTTAAACAAGGCTTGCCTATGCCTTTTCTATCTGAGTTTCTCAAATTTTGTATTTTATCTACGCAATACCCAAATCATAGATGTATTACAGGGGACCATTTAACTAATAGTCATGTGCACAGTGACCCTGGAGCCAGCCCTCCTTGGTCAAAGCTCTGCTCTACCCCTCACCAGCTTTGTGATAGTGAATGAATTCCCTTACCCCTTCTGTGCATTCATAGTTTGAGGATGCCAAGCAAGGTCCCTTCCCCTGCATGGTGAAGCTGCTCCTTAGTAGTAGACAAGGGATTTTGTCCCAAGCAGCAACAGGGGATCAAGCAGCTTAAGCAGGAGGAGACTGTGTTAGGAGATAATGGGTAGCTCACAGGAGCCGGTGTGGGGATTGACATCTAGTATGTACTCTGGAGAGCCAGGGACCAGTGCAACTTGAGGAAATTTGTGGTTCAGCTGTTAGCCTTGGATATTGTGGTTCTTTATTGTAGAGAACCACCAATAATATGACTCAGTTCCCACCACTTCCTTACATGATATTTTTGGTTCAAAATTTAAAATGGCATATGACAAACTTTTTTTTTAAAAAAGTTAGTATATGTTTGTGATACATAATGAATACACTCATTACGGGGCATTGGTACACATACATATGGCATCTGTAGCCTTTCTACTTTTCCTCCCCTCCCTCCTCCTATCTTTTCCTACCTCTAGATCCCCTTGCTCATTTTTACTGAGTCTACTTTCTATTTCTTTTATTTTGCTCTTTAAATTATTAATACACATTGGGTTTCTCATATAAGAAAAACTATGCAATATTAAACCTATTGTGAATGATTTATTTCACTTAGCACTATGGATTCAAGCTGTACCCAACTTCCTACAAATGACTCACATTTATCTTTATAACTGGGGGCTGGGGATTTAGCTCAGTGGCAAAGCGCCTGCCTGGCAAGCGCAAGGTCGTGAGTTCGGTTCCCGGTACCGGAGAAAAACAAAACAAAAAAAAAACAAAAAAAAAAAACCAAACACTATCTTTATAACTGAGTAGTACTCCACTGTGTTTATATACCCCACATTTTTTAATCTACTCATCTGTTGATGGGCATATGGGCTGCTTCTGAGATTCAGCTGTTCTTGAGTCAGCTCTAGGAATTCTTTGCACGGCACAAATTCTTTGCATCTCTTTCCTTAAATGGGCAGTGGCTAGCGTGGAGGTTCTGAAGCTGAGGCCTGTTACCAAGCTTAGCCTTGGCTGGACTGGGAGGCAGGATGTAGGTGGGAATGTCTCTCCCCGACTTAATATTTGTCATATTTTGTCCTATCACAGTTGGCTCCAGGTTTTCTCCTCACCCTTGCTGTTTCCCTCCAGTCACTGGGGAAGCTGGCATCTCCCTGCCCCTTTCACTCCTTTACTCTAGAAACCAGAGGAGGATGGATCCCATTGGTAAACTGGAAAGAATTACTGCGCATGCTCAGTGCAGCTCCTCCTGCTTCCCTCTGCCCTGTGTGGTGTACTCCCTCTCTTAGACAGGAAGGTGGCCCCCTGATGCCTAGAGGCAGGCAGTACTTCTAATTCTGTGGCTCGGAACTAGGAAATCCACTTACCTTCAGACATATTGGTAGTCTTTATTAGTGAGGAATGCGAACTTGGGCCCAAAGCCTTTTTCTTTTGTCTTACTTATGAATCACTTTCTCGCTCTTCTGGGCCCTGGTACTAACTCTAATACATGCTAGGCTCTTGGTCAAATCCAGTGGAATCCAATGAAATAATTGAAATTTCCATCCTTGGGTCCTAAAATTAATTGAGCCATCTGTTTTCAAATACATCCAGTTACCCAGTGAAAAAGGAGAGGCCTGGTAAGGAAACCAAACCACCCAGTGGGTTACAATGAGGCTTCAGGCTTGGCTAGCGATTTCGTTGCATGAACTGCATTTGCCAGGAGCTGGAGTTATGCCCCAGGACCACTCATGTCACTGTCCTCTTGTATGCACACTTGACAGGTTCCCTGGTTATGTCAGGGCTAAATACTATCCAAACACTGACAGGGAACCTGGTTGCTGTACTTGCAAGCTGGGTATATTTTCTTTGTTCTGCTTCAGAGCATATTATCAGTCTGCCCAGGATATCTTACATTGGGAAAAGACATTCTCAGGGAGCTGTAGGTGAAGTTTACAATTTGGCATGATTTGCACAGGACTGGGTTGGGTGTCTGAAATGAAGTAAAAACCGAGCTTAATTTTTATTCCCAGCTCTTCATTTACTTTAGAGCTGTGGCACATTGTTTCTATAGGAAGAGCCCTCAGCACAGGGGATTTGAAAGGGAAAGTTGGGTTTGCCTTCGAGCAAACTCATCTTTTTGGTTGGGCACCTCTTCAAAGCGACTTGTTAATTATAAACATAAAGTTAAAACAGACATTTTTGCCAGGCATGGTGGTGCATGGTGGTCCAGCACTCGGGAGGCTGAGGCAAGAGGATCGTTGTGAGTTTAAGGTCAGTCTGGGCTACAAAGTGAGTTCAAGGCCAGCTTGAACTGTCTCAAAAAGACAAAAAAAAGAAAAAAGAAAAAAAGAAAAAAGAAAAAACCAAACTGGCATTTTTATATTCTATTCATCTTGGGCACCTCCGTTTTTGAGTAGAAACTAAGGCAGTCCTCTCTTACTGGACATTCAGTCTGTCTGAGGGTAATGGTAGCTGCTTTCACAGAAAACGTTTCACTTAACTTTGTATCCACTCTCTGAATTGCATATGATAATGATCCATTTTACTGTGAAAGAAAATTAGGCTCATACCTGTTATGTAATTTCCCTACAGTCACTCAGTAATGGGAGAATGAAAAAGATAACCGAAGTATTAAGTATAGAATAAGATTTTTTTTTTTCCCTCTCTAGGGTCAAAAGACTAGACCACGCTTTTTTTTTTTTTTTTTTTTTTTTTTTTTTTTTGAGACAGGGTCTCGCTATGCAGTTCAGGATGGCCTTGAGCTCACTTTGTAGCCCAGGCTAGTCTCAAACTCACAACAATCCTCCTGCCTCAGCCTCCCAAGTGCTGGAATCACAGGTGTGTGCCACCATGCCCAGCTGGACCACACTTTTTAAAAATACAAAAATATTTGCCTGGCAAAAATATCCTAAGTAAAAATATGCATTTAAAGTCTCCACATTCCAAAGTGAAGTGCATCTAGAACATCTTGCAAAGGGAATTTTGAAAAACTTGCATTGACATCCAAAAGCCAATGTTGCTTATCTTCCCTAGAGAGCTGCAGGTGCTGTGTGCTGTCATCCTCTTATGCAGACAGGGAGGAAGGGCTGTCTTTCCATCTCAGGTCCTAGGACAGAGGTTAGGACTGTGCCTGCTGGAGTTAAAGGAGCCCAGGCTCTGGTATTTGACCCACCCTGACAAATCCAACAAGCAAGTGACTGGGAAAGTAGCCCGAGATGACCGAGTAGAAAGTCTTCCCATTGGGAGTGAACAATGATTTACTGATGGGGAGCGCAGATGCTTCCTGTGGGACCAATACATCGGAATAATTCAATTTGGGGTCATCTTGGACTCCACCTGTTGTAATAAAGTTTTACAAGGGAAAAGATTTAATACAGGACACAAAATTTATAGGATCATAATATTCACCCAAAGAGTCAAATGCAAAAGCATACAGGAGATCTGTCCATGCACTAGATACCCAAAGAATTAGCTGAGGGCCTGGATCCCATGGCAATATCCTGCACGAGTCCAGCTGGAGGCCTAGGGCCTATGACAGTGTCTCATACAAGTCTGTATGGTGGAAGTGGTGGAAGCTAGAAAGTCTGCGCCATGGGATGAAGGATCTGTGTCAGCAGGCTGAAGGATCTGCACTGGACCAGGAAGTGACGCTCAAGGTAAGGACCAGAACTCCCTGAAAGAGAACTGTAGCCATCCTCAGCGACAGCAAGGACCTAAACTTCTCTGATGATAACAACTGAGTTCATATCAGGAAAATCAGTGCCACAAGCTTCTCCAGGAGAATGAACAGCACGCCATTTATCTCTCCAGTTCTGCTGTTGTGCAGTTGGCAACAATCCGCAGGTGGGCCATCCACACCCAGCACCATGCTGACTCAGTTGTGTTGGGTGCTTCAAGTTGACCATTAGGTAATCCACCACAGCACCCCAACAACCCTCTGGAAAGGTAAAGAGACCCCAGGAGAGGCTGAGAGAAATTGTAAGTAGCTGGGGTGATGGTATGAAAGTCAAGACATTAAGGAAACTGCAATCACAAATGAATCACTTTGGGAATCTCCACCCAATAGCGATGATACAGTGCATCACAACTCCTGAGCACTTATAGCACATTTCCCAGCTGCCCTGGCCAGTGGGTGTGACCATGTGACTGAGTGGAACATGGGGAGAAGTCACATGGCAGATACCATAGTCTCACTGGCCACAGGCTGCCTCTCCGTGCTTCTCTTTCCTCACCAGCAGCAGAGCAGGGCAGGAACCTAGAGGGTGGAGGAGCCGCAGGCTGGAGGAAGTGAGGCTCCGAGTGACTGTAGCGCAGAATCTGCCTCCTTCCACTCCTCAGCTGCTAATGCATGTTGTCTGTGACATGATGAGAAAAACCTTTACCGTTAAGTCAGTGTGATTTAGTACAAGGACAAATGAACACATTGTGTGTTATTACAGTCGGATGAACAGGCCTAGCACGCTCTGATATCTGCCATTGCTGGGTTTTAAGACACACAGCTAAGGTCTTTTCTGTGCCTTACCACTCCCCACCCCTACCCCAATTGCTCCCCAATAGGGAGAATTCAGATTCAGGCTCTGTGGGCCTCAGAGGAGGGAACTAGAAAGGAAAAGAAAAGAAGTAGCAGCCAGCCATGTCCCACCTCCAAGGCAGAGGGGAGAGAAGGACCTTAGTTCAGATAAGAAAATTACTTTTTTGTGTATATGGTACTGGAGATTGAACTCAGGGTGTTCATACTAAGCCACGTTCCTAGACCTGAATTTTTTTGTTTCCTTCTACATTTTCAGACAGGAACTCACTAAATTGTCCAAGCTAGGCTTAAACTTGTGACCTTCCTTAGCCTTCCAGTTGCTGGGATTACAGGTGTGAACTACTTTGCCTGGCTCTAAATATAACTATTTTAATATTACCCCGGGCTACATATTCCAGTTAGTAAACAATCAATCTTATAATTAAAATTACCAAAGGCCTTTTTATTATTTTCCATATCTGAGGGAAATATGAGAGTAGTTTGCAATTTTATCTAGGCACAGAAAAGAGCTAGGCCCACAACGAGAGAAAAAATGGAGTTATGTTTTTATTGGAGCCACTGGGGTCAAGCTTATTTAACATAAAACTTAAAGTGCTCAGATTGCTACAAAGAATGCTTCAGTGAATGGCTTTGTTCCTACGTAACAGAAAGTTATTATGTGGGTTGCTCAGGCCCAGAGCTAGAGCCTTGCACTCAGGGTCTAGGGGAGAGTCCTCCCCGGCCTCCTCCAGCTCCTGGTGGCTGCCGTCATTAGCTGACTTCCTTCCTTTTGGGTGGTTCGCTCCTCTTCCCTCCGCTCCCTCACAGTGCCATATCCTCTTCTGTGTGTTTATCTCCTTTAGCCTCATTCCTATTAGAACACATCTCCTGGGACTTAGGCCCTGCTGGGGTAATTCAGGATGATGGCACCTCAAGATCATTAACTTATTTATACTTGCAAAATGCCTTTTCCCAAATAAGGTCACATTCGCAAGTTCTAGGGATGAGGGCAGGGACGTGTCATTTTGGGGCTCCGTCATCCAACCCACTATACATTCCTTAAGCTTTGTTTAAATATTCATCCATCTTATGGATAGAAAATAGTGTCTCTGAGTTAAGGTTTGAACATCCTGTCCAAAACTCATGTTGAAATTTAGCTGGGACCTTGAACAGGGGATTAGGTCTTGAGGACTCTGTCTTCACGCACAAATTTGGGCTGTTATTGCAGAAGTGGGTGTTTAACCTCAGTCACGGGATCCCGGTGAAAGGATGAGTTCCTTGGAGTTCTTCTGTCCTGCGCCTGCTCACCTGCCCTTCCACCAAGGCCAGATTCCCACCATGCTCTTGGATTTCCCAGCGTGCAGAACTGTGAGCCACACAACTCTCTATTTTTACTCAGTCTCAGGTAGTCTATTCTGGCAGTAGATCAATACATAATGATCACACTCATCATAGGGTATTTGTATCTGTACATAATATACCTTGATTTTTCTCTATTTTCCACATTTCCCTCCCTCCCTTCAACCCTTCTTCTCCTCTTTATTTACAAAAGCTTTGTTTTCGATTTTTCCTTCTTTTTGCTCCTTTCTTCCTTTCCCCCTCCCTGCTCCCTAGCTCCCCCTTGTTCTTGAGTTCTGTGATGTCTCTGTTCCCTGGGTCCCTTCTCCTGGCGGCTGCTTCTCAGTCTTCTAATCCCCCGCCTGCCCAGTCTTGAACATTTTGAGGATGTTCACAGTATTTGATGGGCGCTGAGGAAGGGCAGGCTGCAGGGTGGGATCATCTGGTCCTCCCTCTGGTTTACTCACCACAGAGCTCCTGGCTCCTCCGCCCTCAGGCTTTGCCTTCAGCGGATCTGAGCCCCTCCTGTGGTTTGAATGTCCGTGGTCACACCCACTCTCCTGCTTCAGCTTCTCCCGGTCCAAACTCAGCTCCCCTTGGAGCACAGCCTCCTGCTCAACCATGTGGAACTGGAGGCAGAGGAAAACATGTGCGCCTCTGTTCGCTTATCAAAACAGCCCTGTGTATTTTTTTTTAAGGCACCAGGAATCGGACTCAGGACCTTGTGTTTGCCAGGCAGGCACTTGTGCTATATCCCCAGCCCATCCCTGAGTATTTTCAAGCAACTCAGAGACGGTAGTAAAGAAAATGACTCCATGTCCAACCTGAAGTGTCAGCTGTCAAAAAGTAGAGCTGGAGCCTGAATTTGGCACCAATGACTGTTCCTGTCACAGGGTCATGAAACAATCTACCAACAGCTCATTTTGACCTATATTTTTGATGTTTTATTCAACATCATTTTTTGCATTAAGTTTGATTTCAAAATATTTCATTAAAGCACTATGTTGAATTTCTAATTTTTATTCAGAGCCCCTTATATTTTGAGCCTGGGGCAGGCCTCTCACTTGCTTCACTGGGATAGGGTTCTGCTTAAAGTGTTGAAACCAAATTCAGGTCTCTCATTGTTCCTTAAATATATCAATCCACTCCTGCCTCAGGGCCTTTGCACTGGTGGTTTCCTCTGCTTAAGAAGTGTTCTTACAAATATAAGCACAGCCAGACAGCTCAATGCATTCAGCTCTCTTCATAAAAAAGAATTTTTATAGCTTCATAAAAAGCTAAATATCCCTTCATAAAAAGGGATTTCTTGATATTATTTCTAAAATAAAATCATCCCCCCTCTCTCACTATCCTTGGCTATTCTGTTACCTGGCTTATTTTCTGAAGAATGGCCAATGGACACCTCAAAGAATATTTATGTTTGTCTGTCTGTCTGTCTCCTACTAGATTACAATTCCATGAAGGAAGGGGGTTTCCATATTTCAGTCATATATGCCAAGTGTCTACAACAGGGTCTGGCTTGGAGTATATATGAGAGCAAATATATCCAAACTTAAATTCCACCCCTAAAAGGCCATTCAATGTGCAATCCTACTTTCAAATTCCCTGGTTGAGCTCCTTCCCTGCTTTTTAGAGTTTAAAGTTGGGGACTGAACCCAGAGCCTTTATGTTGAACTATATCTGCAGCTATCTTTAAAAATATATTTATTTATTTACTTTTTATGGAAAAAAGGTGAAACAAAATTTCATGACAAAATAATAGAGTAGCAATAGTTAATACATTACATGTTTTTATCTTTAAAGTAGTTGCTCAGGGTACAAGATAAGTGCATAAAAACTTCTCCAATTAATATTAGCACAAACATTCCTTTTTAATAAACTAAGAGACACTGATAGTATAACAGACTTGCATTATTTCCTTTTTCCCTACTGTCATTTTCCCTTTCATCCATCCTAGTTCTTTTTTAACAATTTCTTCCCATTTCACAATATCTAGTATACATTTTAGACCTTATTTACTCTTTCAGTTTTTCACACCAGGGAGGCAATATTATGTTTACACATGTAAGTATGATTTATTTCACTTATGAGTATGGTCTTGAGTTGCATCCATTTACCTATAAAAGTTTCAAATTGATCCTTCTTTATAGCTGAGCAATACTCTATTGTATAAAAATACCATATAGTTTTTATCCATTCCTTGGTTTTCATTAGCTTTGTTTTTTTTTTTTGTACCAGGAATCAAACTCAGGACCTTGTGCTTGCCAGGCAGGCACTTTTGTTACTGAGCTATATCCCTGGCTCTCCATTCCTTGGTTAATAGGCATTTGGGTTGTTTCCAAGATTTAGCTATATAAATTGTGCTGCTATAAACATGGGTGCACATATATTGCTGTGGTATAAGGTTTTTAATTCTTCTAGGAAGATACCCAGAAGGGGAATAGCTGGGTAGAGTGGGACCTCTAATTCTAGTTTTTGAGGAAAATCCACACTGATTTTTCACAGGGGTTGCACCCATCTGCACTCCCACCAACAGTGGAGAAGTGTTCCTTTTTCTCCACATCCCCTCCAGCATTTGTTATTGGTTGAGTTCTTGATAATAGAGAATGTCCCATGTGTATTCTGATGTTGCTGGGTGGAACACTCTGTAAACATCTACTAAGTCCATTTGTTCACGGGTTTGGTTCTGTTCTGATTTTTTTTTGCTGATTTTTTTGTATGGTTGATCTATCTACTTGTAACAGTGGGGCATTAAGATCCCCCATTACAATTGTGTTACTGCTTATTTGATTTTTCATGTCTATTAATATTTGTCTTATATGTTTGGTCCTCCCATGTTTGATGCATACATATTTATGATTGTTATCTCTTTCTTTTGAAGTTTTCCCTTAACAAGTATGTAGTGACCTTCTTTATCTTTTTTTGTCATTCTCTGCTTGAAGTTCACATTATTTGCAAACAGAATAGCTACCCTTGCTTTTTTCCTAGGTTTCTGTTGTATGGGGTATTGTTTTCTATTCTTTGACCTTTAGTGTATGAATTTCTTTTTGAGTTAAAAGTGTTTCTTGCATACTGCATATTATTGAATCTTGTTTCTTTTTTTTTTTTTTTTCAGTACCGGGAATTGAACTCAGGACCTTACACTTGCCAGGCAGGTGCTTCTGCTGCTGAGCTATACCTGTGGCCCGGATCTTGTTTCTTGAGCCATTCTGCCAGTCTATTTCTTTTGATTGGTGAATTGAGTCCATTTACAAATGATATATATTGTCTTATCTTTGTCATGTTATTTTTCTGCTGTTGGTTCCCTCCTTTTCCCCTCTGTTTAATTCCTTTCCTTGCTTGGTAGTTTCTTTTTGTTGTTGTTCTTGGAATTGTGGTCATTATTATTGCTGTCTAGAATGTCTTTCAGTACCCTTTGTAGTGTTGGTTTGGCGGTCATGAATTTCTTCAGTTGTTCCTTGTCAAGGAAGTATCTTATTTCTCCATTAATTTTGAAGGGCAGTTTTGCAGAGTACGTTAATCTGAGTTGGAAGTTGTTTTATTTCAGGACTTGAAAGACTTCACTCCAAGCTGTTCTTGATTTGAGGATTTGTGCTGAGAAGTCTGCTGTAATTCTGATGGGCTTTCTTTTACAGGTGAGCTGTTTCTTTTCTCTAACAGCTTTTAATATTCTGTTCTTGTTCTAGGATCTTAATTATTATATGTCTGGGTATAGATTTATTTTGGTTATAGCTAATTGGAGTTCTCTCTCTCTCTCTCTATATATATATGTATATATATATATTCTATATTTCTTATTTATCTGTATGTCAGATTCTTTTCTCATGCTTGGGAAATTTTCTGCTATTACTTCTGCAAACAGTTTTTTTATGTCATTCATGTTGACTTCTACTTTTTCATTGACATCAATTATTCTTATATTAATTTTCTTTGCATTACCTTTCAGGTGCTGAATTATTTCCTGATCTTTTGTTATATTCTAGAGATCTTTCCTTTCATGATCACTAGCCACAATCCTGTCTTCAAGATCTGAAAGTCTGTCTTCAGTTTCATTCAAGCAGGTTTGCCAGCTTTCGATGGCATATTTAATTTCCCCAGATATCTGTATGAATCCATTTCATGCATTCTATCTCTTTTCTATATTGATCACTCATGGTTCCCATCCTCTTCCTATCATCATCTATTTTTTTTAATCTATTTCTACTCTAGATTTGCTGAGCAATTCTTTTATGAGTGCTGACATTTCTTTTTTTCCTGAGAAATTATTTCTGATCTGATTTCCTCTACAGCCTCATGGCTTTGTTTCTTTTCTTTGGTTGCTATCATTTCAGAAATATCAGGTGTGTGCCTTTCATTTTCCCCTCTGTCATTGTCTCTTGGACTTGTTTTGGGTGGGCTGGAGGTCTGAGGTTGAATTTTGATTCTGTGTCTTGTCATTTTCTATTTCAAAAGTTTTTATTTTGTTTTCTGTGTTGATCCTTATAAGTTTTTGCAGTAGACAGCTGCTATTTCAGTCCAGGGCTGCTCAGTTCTAATTCTTTCTTCTCTCCTGAGGTGGGGTGCTAACTGCCCACTCATTGCTTTACAAGTTCTACTGCCACTGTCACATACCTCTGCTGTAGTCTGTAACTTTCTCTGGTGAGATAGGGGTGTGCTGTGGGTTGCCTTTCTGTTCCCACCCAGGGCAGCGTGGGGTCATCCTGGGGCTGCACAGTCCCAGGTGCAAGGCTGTTTAATTCCCCATGCCTCTCTAACCACAGGTGTTGTGGGGTTTAGCTGCTCCATTTACTGTGTATCCCTACAGACTTTAATCTTGTCCCTGGTGGTTCTAGTTAGTGCTCTGGTGCACAAAAGCAATGGGAAGAAAAGAAAAAAGAAAAGGCAAAGAAAAGAAAAAAAAAGGCAAAAAAGGAAAACTGGCTGATTGTCAGAGAGAAACCAGTTTGTGTCAGCAGAATTTACTGCTGGACTACTACATCTTCTGTTTAGAGGAAGGCAGAAAACGCATGGGACCTTATATGCCAAGTCTATCCGGTATGGCTTGATTCAGCCACATTATTTTAGTATATCCTTCTTTTTCTTCTTTTAAGATTCCAAGTATGGTGGGTGGCTGTCCTGATTCAGTGACCCACTGGTCACTGGTGGGGCTGGCCGGCCTTTTTATTAGGTCTTTTTTCTATGTTTCCTTGATGCATTAATCTCTTATGTCAGATTGATTTTAATTTCAAGATGTATGTCCCTCCCCTTTCTTCTGATTACTTGAGTTTTAGTTGAATTTCTCTGAGTGGCTCTGGATGAGGCTTCTCCTTTATTCAGCCATGGTGTCTGCTGCTGTTTTAATTTTTAATTTTGAGACAAGGTCTTATTAAGTTGTTAAGTTGCCCAGGCTGGGCTCAAACTTGTTATCCTGCCTCAGCCTCACAGAGTGCTGGGATTACAGGCATGCACCACCCTGCTGAGCTCTTTTCCTGTTTTTAATGTCCGTTGTCTGAGTACAGGTCTTTTTCAAATATGTATATTCTCCTTGTCTCTCTGTAGGCAAGATCAAGTGTTCCTCATTTTCTATCTTTAGTGGCTTTTAGCACTAAGTTTTGGGAGTTAATAGAAATCTGATAATGATTTTCCTCATGAAATCATAAAGAAATGATACAAGTAGACTGACAGGTGCCTAAAAGTCACCCTGGAGAATTGTGTTGATTAGTATCCTATGAGAGAGAGGTCAAAATAATTTAATTCTTATTATGTGGGTGCAAACATCTTCAAGCTTGTTTATATTTCTTGTTGATTACTCCACTGAGCCTTGTGGTTAACACGTTGGGGATAAGCAAATATAATTCAAAGTCTCCTTTGCCCAAGAGAAAATGATCCACTTGAAAATAAAAATGAATCAGGTGTGGTGGTGCTCACGGTAATCCAAGCACTCCTGGAGACTGAGGCAGGATTACATGTTTGAGCCTACTTTGGGCAATTAGTAGGACCCTGTCTCAAAGATTTTTCTCTTTTTCTTTTTAAAAAAAAGTTGGGAATGTAGCTCAGGGCAAATGCCTTGAGCCCAATCCTCAATATCACAAATGAAGAATGAACAAATAAATAAATACTTCAAAAGTAACACATGAGGTAATTTGGAGGAAAATGAATGCTGATCCAGGCAGGCATTGTGCGTGGGACAGATGGGGCACACTGAAGGTCAACCACACTGGACGTAATGGTATAGAGAGGTGGTAGCTGGCACTCACTGAGTCCTTCCAGGAAGCAAGTGCTGAGAAATCCTGTAAGGGGACAGCATTTTCATTGCCATTGAATTAAGCAGCACAGTGACGTTCACAAATGTGAGTTGAGAGCCCCAGGCTGCACCACTCTAAGAGGCCAAGTGCGGCTTCTCACCATCCCCCGTGTGCCTCCATGCTGGCTGGCACTCAGCTTGGCACCAGATGTATCCCCAGGGTACCACAGGCAGAGGAAGCTCTTTTCATCTAGAATTAGAGCTTTGAGCCCTAATTCACTTTCTCTACTTTAGAAAGGATTTGACACAACCTTCAAAGGAGACAAAGAAATGGCTTAAAAGGGTGGAAGTTAAACAAAAGCATAAAAGCCAATTTGTTCATAATAGAAGAGGGGATGGGTAGAAAGGATGTGCTTCCCAAATCTCCCTGCTCTGACAATGGTGTCTTAGTCACTTTGCCGTCACTGGGACAAAATACTCAGACCTACAGCTTAAAGCAGAAGATGTTTATTTTGGCTCATGGCGTTGGTCCATGGTCAGCTGGCTCCAAGGCAGAAATGTATGGTAGAGGCCTGGCAAAGGAAAGTGGTTCAGTCCATGTCATCCAGCAAGAAGAGAGAAAAGGGAAGAGCTGGAGACAGGAATACACCTTTCAAGTCATATCCCCAGTGACCTGCTCCTTCAGATCACACTCCATTTCTGAATGTGAGTTTTTTGAGGAACACTTTAGATCTAAACCGCAGTGTAGTCCATCCTGTGATGTTATAAAGAATACCATAAACAATGTGGCTTATAAACAACAGAAATTTGTTTCTTATTGTTCTGGAGGTTGGAAGTCCAAGATCAAGGTGTTGGCATGTTTAGTGTCTGGTTTTCCTGCCTCCTGGCTCACATGCAGATATCTTCATGTGGCAGAGGGGAAGGGATCTTTCTGGTCCATCTTTTATAAGCCACCAACCACAGTCATGAGAGCTCCACCGTCCTGGTCTAATCAATTCCCAAGGCCTTGACCTCCTGCACCATCATAGTAGGAATTTGGTCTTAACATATGGAATTGGTGGGGGCACAAAACATTAGGTCTATAGCAAATGTGTTTTCTAAATTTTCTTACTCTAAAGTAACTGTGCACCTACATCAAAGGAAAGTAGATAGAATAGGGTAGGTCAATATTATAAGATTTTTAAAAATTTAATTTCATTTCAAAATAAATCTTCCATTTCAAAATAAATCTGTCTACCCATTTAGGATAGTGACAAATCAGATAGAGTTGTCATTTAAGTACTATTCTCTATGAATTACAAGTTATAAGATAAAATCTAAAAACAAGTTAAGGTATCCCCAAATTTGTTTGTGAATAAGGATTGAACCAAGTCAGCACTTGGAAGATGTAGATTTTAACTACCCTTAACTGCCAAAGCAAATCTAATTATGAATCCCATGACTAGAGTAGTTCACATAGTCAAAGAAAGTTTTGCAGGTATCATGGGAACTCCAGAGGCATCTGGGATTGGAACTGGATCCCAGTACTCTAAGGTACTAAATCATCTGCACATAGTGTGTTTTTTCTCTTTATTGATTTTCATCTGTTAAAGATGAGCTATCTATTATGATAAGGAAGAGGGCTACCAATAGCTCCAACTTTACATATTTTTTCTTCTTGTCTTCTCACCTCCAAATGGAATAATCTCACAAGAAGGCTATATTTGGTCCAGTCTGGTCACTTTCTCATCCTCAAACCACTTTCTGTTACCAGAGGAGTGGGAAATTGTGGCTTCCTGTAAGGAAACGCTGAGGGATTGGGTACCATTCCACTGGAGTGGAAAAATCTGTTTGTCTACTTGGAAATGTGCTACATGAGTAAAACAGCAGATAGCCATCTCAGAGGTGTTTTGCTACTTAGAATAAATCTTATGTAAATGATATTTGTTGAGATTCTGAAGCTTGACATTTAAGGTTGGTATGTTCATCAGGTTTATATTACTATACCAAAACACCTGAGCTAGTCAGCCTAAAAATAGGAAAGGTTTATTTTGGCTTTTGGTTTTGAGATTTCAGTCCATAGTCAGCTGGCCCTGTATCTTTTGAGTCTGTGGCAAGATGATAATTCATGGTGGAAAGAGCATGAGGTGTCAAGATGCTTACTTAAAACAAAAGAGAAGAAAAGATCACCATGCCACAAATTCCCTTCAAATGCATTCCCCAAAATGTCCTACCTTTCTAAAGTGTCCATTATCTTCCAATACCATTATGCTGGGGATAAGCCTTTCAGATATGGGAATATTCAAAGTCTAAACTATAGCAGGGGGTGCAGAAAATTTGAGACCCAAACTCTCTCTGCAGGAAGTTCCCAAATTGAGTGGGGAGGTCCAAAGCCATTGCATATGCTAACTTCACCATTCATCCTTTAGGATCAGCTAAATTATCAGAGTTTCCTTCTTTAGGTTTCCAACTTAGACACATTCTTTCCGAAAAAATCTGACCCTTTCCTCAGGGCAACTTGCATTTGTACTTTCCCCTTTATGAATAAGTCAGTTTCCTCTCATTGGAGGATAAATCCTATGAGGCAGAGGCCATGTTGATTTAAACTCTCCATTGTATCCCCAGCACTGAGCAGAATACCTATGATAAAAAATGGATGTAGTGGCTAAATATATCATTACAAATCACTTGTTTGAGGAAGTGTGGAGAAAAAGCCAAGCTGAGAGCCGATTATGGAGCTTTAGCACATAAATCGATCATGAAGAGGAAGAAGAGATGAACAAGGGCTAGGGAGATTTGGTTTTTTGAGCATCACTGTAGCTAGGTTATGCAAAAGGTGACACAGCAGTGTTTACTGCAGTGCACAGGAAAGAATGAGAATTTTAAAAGCTACACTCCCCAGATTTGTTGTGAAAAACAGAGATGAGACTCAACCCACTGTCACAATCCCATTCAACTGACAGAGCGACTGATCTCTCCATGGGTTAGGAAAAACTCCCCTACTTTAAACAGCAGCAGCAGCAGCAACAATACCACATACCAATTCAAACAGTTGGCCTTGAGCCCAGCCTATGTATTAGATTCAAGGTTACTTGTAGCCTTTAAGGAAATGAATAATTTCAAAGCTTCTGTTTCTTATTTGTTTCACTAAAGGTCATAATTGGGATTCATTTCCGGTGGGAGACTGGAGTGATGAGGTCTTTAGCTATGCAAAAGAAAACAAAACCTTAGACTGGAACTGAGAAGCTGAAAACAGAGAGTAAGGAAGCAAGGACTTCACTCTGGCTGCACATGAAACCACACGGGAGCCTTTAAAGTACAACCATATCCTGGCACTAGTTCTAAGATGTGCATCACATTCTCCCCAGGTGCAGTCCAATCACTAGAAGTTTTTAAAAGCTCCCCAGGTGACTCAGATGTGTAACCAGGGCTGCCAAGCAGTGAACTAAATTGCTTTATAGAAGGTAAAAGCTTTGTCTTCCTTGGGGGCAGGGATTATATGAAACTTTCTGGAGCTTAGCTTCCTCTGTATGAGGTTGGAGATGGGGTAGCGGACCTTGGGAAAGAGCAAATACAGGAGAGGGTCTTCAATCTGATCGGGCAGTGGGTCCTCTAGGGCAAGGTGGCTGGCCTGGGGCTAAGGAGGTAGACAGACTGCACCAGATGCCTCCTCAAACCCAGCCCCATCCCTCCCACTGCCTGCTGTGGCAGGGCAAAGCCAGTGAACTTCAAGATTTCCCGTCTCTGATTTATGACTGACATATTTCATTTTTCTTGTCCTATGTAATAATTTGTTACAATAAATGTGTGTTTTCAGGGCCATGGAGAGTGAGGAAAGGGGGTGTGTCCACACTTCTGTAAAGTGTCGGCTTGCCAAAAGGTACCCAAGAGAGCAGCCTGGTATGACCATCTGAAGAACATTGGCAGGGTCCTTCACTTGGTAATCCTGAGTTGTAACTGAAAAGAAACTGCACTTCCTGAAGTAATACAGAGTGGGAGCAAGAGGTTGTCTTTGAATATATATATTTTAAAGTGACATGAAAGGGTGATCAGTTTGCTAATGAACAAAGAGGTCAAGGACCAAGGAAAGATATTTAGATTGTCATCAAAAGGTGTGGAGATGTAGCTCAGTGGCAGAGTGCTTGCTTAGTATGCATGAAGGCCTGAGTTCAATCCTTTGTACTGCAAAAACAAAAACTACTGCACAGGCAGAAGTATGCTGCAGGATCTCAAGAATAGGGTCTGCCTATGCACGTATGTTGGGAATAATGGTGAGGACAAAAAACAATAAAGGTGCAATTATTCAAGCAACATAGGGATTGATGAGCATGTGGTCCAGAAATTTGGTAACAAAAAGGAAAGAAATACAAGGGATAATAAAAAATATACAGTAAAGTCTGAATTTTAAAAATTATTACATTGCCACTAATTCCCCTCAATATATTCCTCTTCACATTGAACACACTTAACCTATAGTTCTTGCAGTTCTGGAAGTCCTCTTTCATGTCTTTATGAAGTGTTGTTAAAAAATATAGTAGGGTTTGGTGCTGAATGCCATCAAATGGGAAAGCAAGCTGGTAAAAATATAGTGTGATTTCATCCATCTTATTCCCCAGATCTGGCACTGTTCTACTTCTGACTCTTCCTCAAAGTCAAAATGCCCATGAAGGAAAACATCTTTTTTCTTTTTTTATTTTATTTTATTTTAAAGAGAGTAGTGCATGAGAAACAAACAAACAAATAGAACAATAGCAGCATACCAGTATCACGAACATAAACAAATCAAAGCAAGAACATTCAAAGTAATACAGGGTGGGCTAGGGGTTTAGCTGAGCGGCACAGCACCTGCCTGGCAAGTGCAAGGTCATTAGTCCAATTCTTGGTACCACAAAAAAACAAAAAAACAAAACAAAACAAAAGTCCCAAAGTAATACAGGGTCTCAAGACAAATTAATACAAATCAACAGTGGTTGTTACGTTGCATATGCTATCCTCAGCTACATTGCTCAGATTATCAGATGTAAGAATGAAAGATTGCTCAAACCATTAAAGAGAAAAAGAAAATAATTCTTCAATAAAACAGTAGAGATAATACAGAGTTTCACTAGACAAGATGATAGGAGTTCACCATTGTAGTTCCATTGCATATTGTTACCTTCCAATCAGTTGCTCAGACCACCAGGCACAAGCATGCAAAGTTGATCAGAACATAAAAAATTGTGAGCATTAACTGTTCATTTCAATACACCATCAGACAACAGCAATACAGTCATGGCAGCTATTTATATATATATATTTATGTTTTGCCTTCCTTCTTTCTTTTTTCTTCTTTCCCTCATCCCAGTCATTCCTTCCTTTCAGCAATTTCTTTCCATTTCCTATCATCTATTGTACGTCTTGAGTTTTACCTAGTCTTTCAGGTTCCCACACCAAGGAGACAATATGCTGTTTACACATGTGGGTCTGACTTATTTCACTTATAAGTATGGTCTCTAGTTGCATCCACTTATCTACAAAACCCTCAAGTTTATCTTTTTTAATACCTGAGTAATATTCCATTGTATAAAAATACCACAATTTTTTATCCATTCCTCAGTGGATGGGCATCTGGATTGTTTCTAAGATTTAGCTATAACAAATTGTGCTGCTACAAACATGGGTTCACATATATCACTGTGGTATGATGTCTTTAATTCTTCTGGGAAAATACCCAAAAGGGGAATAGCTGGGTTAAATGGGACTTCTAATCCTAGTTTTGTGAGGAATCTGCAAATTGATTTCCACAGTGGTTTCACCAATCTACACTCCCATCAGTAGTGGAGTAGGGTTCCTTTCTCCCCACAGCCTCTCTAGCATTTGTTATTGGTTGATAGCCATTCTTTCTGGGGTGAGATGGAATCTCAGTGCTGTTTTAATTTGCATTTCTTGAATGACAAATGACGTTGAACATTTTTTCATGTATTTATTCGCCATTAGTATGTCTTCATTAGAGAAGTATGTATTCATCTCAGATGCCCATTTTTTGGATTGGGTCTATGAATTTGGGAGGCCTGATTTTTAAAAATTCTTTATATGTCTTAGACAGAAATCCTTTGTCTGAGGGGCAGTTGGCTAAAATTTTTTCTCACTTCCTGGGTTTTCTTTTTACTTTATTGGTGATTTCTTTAGATGTGCAAAAACTTTTCAGTAAGAGATCCCAGTTGCTGATTCTTTGAAGTATTTTCCTTGCAGTTTGGTTTTTGTTCATGAACTCTCTGCCTACCCCAATGTCGTCAAGACTTTTAACCTACTTTCTCTTCCAATAAACTTCATGTTTCTGCTTTCATATTTAGATCTTTGATCCATTTTGACTTCAATTTAGTGCATGGTGAAAGACATAGGTCTAGTTTTAGTCTTTGGCATGTGGAAATCCAGTTTTTCCAGCACCATTTATTAAAGAGGCTACCTTCCTTCCATTGAACATATTTGATTGGCCCCTTTGTCGAAGATAAGATGACTGAGTGTGTTTGTAGTTGTATCTGCATCTTCTAATCTGTTCCATTGATCTTCAGGTCTGTTTTTGTGCCAGTACCCTGCTGATTTTATCACAGTAGCTTTGTAATATAATTTTAAGTCAGAAATTGTTATGCCTCCTGCCTTTCCTTTGTTTCCCACGATTGCTTTTGCTATTCTAGGCCTCTTCTGGTTCACTTTGTATCCAGCTATGCTACTGAATTTGGTTATTAAATCCGTGAGCCTTTTGGTGGAGTTTTTGGGGTCTTCTATGTAGAATATCATGCCATCTGTGAATAATGACAAGTTCACTTTTTCCTTTCCTATCCTATTCCTTTTATTTCTCTCTCTTGTATAACTGCTCTAGCCAATATTTCCAGAACTATAGTGAATAGGAGTGGTGACAGTGGACATCCTTGTCTTGTTCCTGATTTTAAAGTGCAAGCTTTCAATTTTTGACCATTTAGTATGATGTTAGTTGTTGGTTTATCATAGATGGCTTTGATCAGCTTGTCATAAAGGCCATCTATTCCTATTTTCTATAAGGTTTTCAACATGAATGAGTGTTGGACTTTATTGAAGGCTTTTTCTGCATCAATGGAGATGATAATGTGATTTTTGTCCTTGGCTCTATTGACATGGTGTATTACATTGATTGATTTGCATATATTGAACCATCCCTGCATTACCGGTATGAATCCCACTTGGTTGTGGTGTATAATCTTCTTGATGACTTGTTTTATTCTGTTTGCTAGTATTTTATTGAGAATATTTGGATCTATATTCATTAGAGAGATTGGTCTGTAGCTCTCTTTCTTGGTTGGGTCTTTCTCTGGCTTTGGTATCAGAATAATACTTGCCTCCAGGAATGATTTGGGAAGAATTCCTTCTCTTTCAATTTCATTAAAGAGTTTGAGAAGAATTGGTGTTAAATCTTCCCTAAATTGCTTGTAAAATTCAGCTGTGAATCCCTCAGGACTTCTTCATTGGCAAGTTTTTAATTACATTCTCAATTTTCTTCATTGGCAAGTTTTTAACTACATTCTCAATTTCACTGGCTGATATTGAGTTATTCAGGATTTTTATATCTTCTTCATTTAGCTTTGTAATTCACATGTATCTAGAAATCTGTCCACTTCCTCTGTGTTTTCCATCCTATGAGAGTAAAGATTTTAAAAGTAGGTATTGATGATCTTCTGAATTTCTTCAGGAT
>NW_004955443.1:18676375-18677806 GCF_000276665.1 Chinchilla lanigera | reverse complement strand
CATCCCATGTGCAGCTGAGAAGAATGTGTATTCTGATGCTGTTGTGTGGAACACTCTGTAAAGGTCTACCAAGTCCGTATGTTCACACGTTTGGTTAAGTTCTGTTATTTCTTTCCCAATTTTTTGTCTAGTTGATCTATCTCTTTGTGACAATGGTACGTTAAAGTCCCCCGTTATGATTGTGTTGCTACTTATTTCATTTTTCATGTCTGATAGAATTTGTCTTATATAGGTGGGTGCTCCTATATTTGGTGCATAGAAGTTTACAATCTCTTCCTCTTGAAGCTTGAAGCTTGTTATCTCTTCCTCTTGAAGCTTCCCCTTCACAAGTATGTAGTGACCTTCTTTATCTCTTTTGACTGTTCTTGGTTTGAAGTTCACATTGTCTGCAAACAGAATAGCTACACTCACTTTTTTCTGGGTTCCAGTCACATAGAGTATTGTTTTCCATCCTTTAATTTTCAGTCTTTGAATTTCCTTTTGAGTTAAATGTGTTTCTTGTATACAGCAGATAGTTGGGTTTTGTTTTCTAATCCACTCTGCAAGACTGCTTCTTTTGGTTGGTGCATTGAGATCATTTACATTGATGGTTATAATTGATATGTACTGGCTTATCTTTGTCATGCTATTTTCCTGCTGTTGGATCCTCTTTTTTCCCTCTGTTTAATTGCTTGCTCTGCTTGTTGCTCTGCGTTTTGTTGTTGTTCTCGAAGTTGTGGTCTGTTTTATCTCTTTCTAGTATATCTTTTAGTACTTTTTGTAGGATTGGTTTGGTGCTCATGAATTTCTTCAGTTGTTCTTTATCACAAAAATATTTTATTTCTCCATTAAATTTGAAATATAGCTTTGCAGGGTACATCAGTCTGGGTTGGAAGTTGTTTTCTTTCAGTACCTGAAATACTTCACTCCAAGCTCTTTTTGCCATGATGGTTTGTGTTGAGAAGTCTGCCATGATTCTGATAGGCTTTCCTTTATAGGTGATCTGTTTCTTTTCTCTGACAGCTTTTAATATTCTGAGTTTTTGTTGAGTTTGTGGGATCTTGATCACTATATGTCTGGGGGTAGATCTAGTTTGGTTATGATTAACTGGAGTTCTATATGCTTCACTTATCTGAATGTCTGATTCTTTTACCATGCCTGGGAAATTTTCTGCTATTATTTCTGCAAATAGACTTTTTATGTCATTTGTGTTGACACCTGCTGTTTCATTAATACTTATTAATCTGACATTGTTTCTCTTTGCTTCCTCTTGCAGTTGTTGAATTGTTATTTCCTGGTTCCTTGTTGTTTTTAAGAGATCTCTCATTTCACACTCATAAATGGCAATACTGTCTTCAAGATCTGAAAGTCTATCTTCAGCTTCATTCAGGCAGTTTTGCAAGCTTTCAATGGAATTTTTAAGTTCCTGGATATCTGTTTGCATCTGTTTCA
>NW_004955443.1:18667334-18675800 GCF_000276665.1 Chinchilla lanigera | reverse complement strand
TTAGCCAAACCTCTAGACTCCCCAAGTTGACACAATGTATCAACCATAACACTATCATTTCAGAAATTTCAGGTGTATGACTTCTATACTCTTCTGTGTTTATGCTTCCTGGACTTGTTTTGGGTGGTGTGGAGGTCTGGGATTGCATTTTGCTCCTTCGTTTTGTCATTTTTGAAGAACTAGAGATACCCTATAGTGCAGTCTCCCTGTCCTGATTGTGTGTGAGTGGCAGGGCAAGAGTCTGAGGATTTCCAATGCTCACTGTAACTCCTGTGCTGGTGAGTGGTGGCAAGGTGTGGCCCCAGATGCTCCCGACCTTTCTTGCATTCAGCTGGCTCCCAGGAGTGTGTGGGAAGGGCAGGGGAGGCTTGCTGGCATTCCTGAGACTGTCTGGGGTTCGGGCCAGCTTCCACAAGAGTAGGGGGCGATGCAGGTGGAGTTCACCGGGGCTTCAGATATTGCCCAGGACAGAGCTTGCTTCCCACACTGGAAGGGGAGGGGTGAGGGTGAGCTCCCTGAGGCCGCTGACTATGTTCAGGTTTCAGCTGAGCTACCAGGGGGATGTGAATTGTTCTGGCAGTGACCACCAAGGCCCCAGAAGTTGTCCAGGGATCCACGTGCCTCACACCCTAGGGTGGAGGTACCAGAGTGGCTCACCGGGTTCCTAAAGGTGTCTAATGTTCAGCCCAGCCCGGGAAGACACACTATGGGTGTGGCGGGGAGCCTCCTAGGCCTCAGAGGTTGCCCAAAGTTTCACCTGTGTTGCACGCTCGTCAGAGATGCAAAGCTGAGATTCACCGGGCTTCCTGAAGATGTCTGGGGTTCAGCCCAGCCCAGGCCAACACACTATGGGTGTGGTAGGTAGCCATCGAGGCCCCAGAGGGTGCCCGAGTTTTTGCCTGCCTTGCATGTTAGTCAGCGAGGCAAAGCCCCGACTCACGGGGCTTCCTGAAGATGTCCAGAGGAAAACATTTTTAATCAATTCAAGACATCAGCAGCCAGGACAGCACACTAAAGACAGGAAAGAGGACTGCCAGAGCTGCTTCAGAAAGTGATAAGAGTGATGGGATGTGTATTCAAAGTGAGGGAAAGTATTTATGGGGAGATTAATAGTAATATGTCTTCGACTGTAGTAAATTTTAAAAATAATTTAAACTTTCCTGTACCTTTCCATCATAAATTGTAGAATTTCAGCTAGAGATCTTTGCAGGATCAAGTGTGGATGCTCTTGTGTGCTTGATTTTAAGACAGGATGAAGATGTGTGTGCTGGAATAGAAAGACAGCTCCAAGGAATGCTAAAGCAGTTGGATAAAGGAGGCCATGGACATGAGCACATGTATGTAAGAAAAATGAGAATCTTCTTTGTAGGTGAGTGTTCTTGAGGCTTTCCTGACTGAGGCATTCCTATCAGTAAAATATTTTGAGCATTTACACTGTATACAAGTATGTACATTTGTAATTGCTTACATGTACCATTATTACATACATTGTAATACTGTGCAAAAATGAATATTGCAAATGATTCAAAATATTTTAGATAGTATTGTTTATGATACATAAAACTTTTGCACTCAAAATATTATTATATATTTCCACTAGGACATATTACCAAAAGTCATGACAGTATTTTAATTGAGGAAAGTGAAGGAATATACTTCAGTACTTTTGAGAATCTCAATTTAACATTTTGTATCATAGCAATTGAAAGGTCTGGTTCTAATTTCAGCTGATTTTGATACTTGATTTTATGTTTGTCACAGCTGAAAAAAATACTTTACAGAGATATATAGCTCCAACTGGAAGGCATGTATCATTTGCTTTGCTTACTAAATCATGATATTCATTTTTATTCCCATCAATCATTAATGCAAGAGTTGTTACTGAAATACAGATAGGAAATTTCCACCTTCTCTGATGTCAATCATTTGTTCTTGCAAACTGCTGTGAAGTGCTCTGTCTATATTTTCAACAAATGGAATTAAATTGCAGAAATTCTTTGTTTAGAAAAAAATGTCTTTTTATGGCGAGTGATTACTATAGAGTAAAATACACTGATGTAAAGATCAATAGAGGATTTTTTAGCAATTTAAAATTCAGTTCCCCAATTTTTCAAATGTGTAGATATGGCCATTTTTACAGTTAACAAACATAAATTTTTTAGAGAAGCATCATGTAATAAATAGTTGTGGAAAATTTGTAACAATAGTTTTCAAAATGATCTCGCCATGGCAAAAATAAATTTTAGAAAACAATGACTTTTTAACTCATCATCAAAAATATCTTTATCTTGAAGGGACAAATTAAATATGTTTACTTAAAAAAAAAAAAAACTACCAGACAGCATTCTACTGACATTTATTTGTTATTACAGAAAAGGTCAGCAAATTCGTAGTATTTCTTGTAAAAGGAAGATGAATGTTATCTTTAAGTTTGACTTTCTCTTGAAATAACCATCTTTTTTTTTTTTTTTTTTTTTTTTCCGGTACCGGGAACCGAACTCACGACCTTGCGCTTGCGAGGCAGGCGCTTTGCCGCTGAGCTAAATCCCCAGCCCTGAAATAACCATCTTATATGCAGGACAAAGGAACTCAGTGGCCTCTTTCCTGCCCCAGGTCTGGGTCATCTCTGCTTCTGGCTGAGGGTGACCCAGATGCACACTGGGCAGCAGGCATGCTCCGTGGGTCTCATCCCACAAAGAAGGGAAATGGGCAGCTTCAGCCGGGGAATGAGTTTGTGACAGTGGCAGAAATGGGCAGAGCCAAGTCAAAGTGGAAAGCATGTTTCAAGCCTCTGCTCACAGAACAGCCTCTCATATTCTGTTGACCAAGGTGAGCCGCACACTAAGGCCATAGTCAAGAGTGGCAAGAACACTCTGCCTACCTCGAGCTTATGTCAAGTGTCCTTTTATAGCAGGAGAATGAAGAACTGAGATAATTCAGCTTACTAGAGGGTCTGGAGATTTTTGTGGTCGTATCTCATCTCCCTAAAACATACTTATGCAAATTCTGTGCTACATTGTTTATATCCCAAAGCCTCATGTTTATAGGTAGGGGTTTGGGGAGGTGGTTGGATCATGGGGTGTGATACTCATCAGTAGATCAGTTCACTGGTGAATTTATAGTTGAATGTGGAATTTGAGGTGAAGCCTGGTTGGCGGGGTTGTGTCACTGGGGGCGTGGCCTGGAAGGGTTGTTCTCTCTTCTTCCTCCCTTGATCTCTCTCTGCTTTCTGCTGGCCATCTCGTGAGTAATTCTGCTCTGCCATGCTGCCTTGCCTTGGAGCCAGCTGACTAGGGGCTGAAACTTCTACAGACTCTGAGCCAAAATACCTTTCTTCCTTACACCTGTGTGTGTCGGGTAGTATGTCTCAGCAATAAGAAAGTAACTAAGACAACTATTGAATTCCTTTTAAAAAATTTCTGAGGTGGGGAGGGATTCTAGGGATTGAGCACAGGGCTTTTGGGCTGAACTATAACCCTAACCTATTTTTATTTTTTTATTTTGAGACAAGGTCTTGCTGAGTCACCCAAGTAGGGCTTGAACTTGTGATTCTCTTGCCTCAGGCTCTCAGAGTGCTAAGATTACTAGTCTTTGCCACCAGGCCTGACTTTGAATTCTTCTACTGAACACTGTTCCTTAGGAGTTCACACATATAAGTAGTTTTTTTTGGGGGGGCTGTGGTGCTGAGGATTGAACCTAGAGGCTCATGTAGGCTACGTACATGCTGTACCTCAGAGCTACACCTCTAGCCACCTAGTTCATTACTAAACAGAACGTCCTGAACAGTCAAGCAAAGTGTACCAGCAACGTCTATGTCTTCCGTCAGAGCAAACAGCAAACTTCTCAAACTTTTGAACTTGTGCTAACCGTAATTTGTTCAATTTTGCAGCAGTATTTTTGTGCTTTTTCCGGTAATCATTGCCAAATTCAATATCCTAAAGCTCTACACTTTCTTCTGAGAGTTTTATAGCTTTATATTCCATCTAGTTTTTCATCCATTTTGAATTCATTTTTGTAGATGTTATATGAGGGTCCAACTTCGTTTTTGCATTGGGATATCCAGATATTCCAGCACCATTTGTTGAAAAGATTGCCCTTTTTCCATTAATAACCTTGGCACCCTTATTAAAAATCATTTGACCATATACATGAGAGTTTATTTCTGGACTCTTTGTTCTATTTAGTTGTATACATGTCTGCTAGTTTTACACAGTTTTGATTACTATAGCTTTGTAGTAAGTTTTGAAATCAGGTCCCCAGGTTTTTCTTCCATTTTCAGGATTGTTTGGATTTTGGGGACTCTTGACAGTCAATATAAATTTTAGGATGAATTTTTCTATTTCTGTGAAAAAAATCATTGTTAGATTTTGATAGGGACTACACTGAATTTGTAGATGATTTTGAATAGTATTGATGTCTTAAACTTATTAAGTCCTAAAATCCATAAACATGAAATATTTACTTTTTTATGTTTTATAGTTTTCATTATACAGATCTTTCACTTCCTTGGTTAAGTTATTTCTAAATATTTTATTCTTTTGATGTTGTTACACATGGAATATATTCATAATTTCTTTTTTGGGGGATTTTTTAATTTTAAAAATAAAAGGAGGAAAACATTGACAGACAGACAACCTTTTACAAAATAGCAAAAGAACAGTACAGACAATACAGAGTTACAAACAAAGTGGTAGGAAATTAACAATGCTTCTTGTATTACATATTGATATATTCAAAGTGGTTTCTCATGAAAACAGATAGAGACATGCAATATTGATCAATCAAGGATTGGATTGTTCATTGTTAGTGTACAGAAATGCAACTTTTCTGTGCAATGTCTGTCTTCATGTCCAGCTACTTTGGTGAATTTTTTAATCTAATGATTTTTTGTGGAATATTTATAGTTTTCTATATATGAGATCATGTCATCTGTGAATAGAGATAATTTTACTTCTTTTCCAATGTATCTTTTATTTCTTTTTCTAATTGCTCTGGCTTGTCCAGTAATGCACTTAATATAAATGGTGAAAGCAGGTATCCTTGCCTGTTTTGATAAAAAGCTTTGAATATTTCACTGTGGAGTATGATGTTTATTGTGGGTTTTTCATATACTGATTTTATTCTGTTGATGTATTTCTTTCTCTTCCTAGTTTTTTTAGGTTTTGTACCATGGAAGGGTGTAGATTTCTTAAAAATGGTTTTTCTTCATCAGTTGAGATCATAGCATAGTTTTCTTCCTTCATTTTGCTTATGTGATATAATCCACCATTAATTTTCTAATTCTAAAACGTCCCCTCATTCCAGGAACAAATTCCATTTAGGTGTTGTGTACAATCCTTTTAATATGTTTCTGAATTCAGTTTTCTAGTATTTTATTGCGTTTTTACATCAACATTCATTCATAAGTGATATAAATCTGTATTTTCTTATAGTGTCCTTGGCTTTGTTGTCAAAGTACAGTATTACTGCCTTATAGAATGAGTAAGGAAATGTTCATTTTTCTTTAATTTTGTGGAAAAAATTGTAAAAGATTGCTATTAGTTCTTTCTAGATGTTTGGGGAAATTCACTAATGAAATCATCTCTAGCACTTTTCATTTGTCAGATTTTTTATTACTGAGTCAGTGTCCTTACTAGTTACTGTACATGTTTGTTCAGATTTTCTATTTTTTCCTGATTTAGTCAAAGTAGGTTTGGTGTTTCTAGGATTTTGTCCATTTTGTTGAAGTTGTCCAATTTGTTGGTGTAAGATTTTCATAGTACTCTCTTATGAGTCTTTTTATTTCTATATGATTGATAATAATTTCCCAATTTCCACTTCTCATTCTATTGAGTTTTCACTTTCTTTTTTGTCAGACTAAAAAGGTTTATAATTTTGTTGATTTTTTTTCAAACAACCAGCTTTTGATTTTATTGATTTTCTGTAATATTTTTGTATTCTCTATTTCTTTCATCTTTATTTCCTCCCTCCTTCTAGCTTTGAGACAAGTTTGCTCTTCTTTTTCTAGTTCCTTAAGTGTTAAGTTTAGGCTGTTGATTTGAGCTCTTCCTTTTTAAATTTGTTTATGGCTACACATATCCTCCATAGCACTGTATTTCTTTGTGTCCATAGTTTTGCTTTCCATCTATTTTAAAATATTTTCTAATTCCCTAGTGATTTCTTCATTGGTCTACTAGTTAAGAGTTAGTTTCCACAAAGTTGTGAATTTTCCAGTTTTCCTTCCATTATTAAATTCTAACTGTAGCCCACCGTGGTTGGAGAAGTTATGTTTTATGATATTTACCTTTTAAAATGTTTAGAATTAATGTGTGGCCTACTCTATGTTCTCTCTTGTGAAGAACATGTATTGTGTTGCTGCTGGGTAGTGTTTTGTATATGCCTGTTATATCTGGTTGGTTTGTTGTGTTATTCAGTTCTTAATTTCTTAATTATCTTCTGTCTGGTTGTTAATAAAGATGAGGTGTGGAAACCTCCAATTATTATTGTAAAACTATTTCTCCCTTGAATTATGCTAACTTTTGCTTCATATATTTTGATGCTTTGTTATTAAGTGCTTATATGTGTAGAGTTACTACATATATTCTTGCTGTAGTGAATCTATTATTAATGTTATTGTTCTTTGTCTTTTGCAAAACTATTTAATCTGAAGTTTGTCACATGTGAATATGGCCACATCTGTTCATTTTTGATTGCTATTTACATGGAACCTCTTTTTCTTTTCATTTTATTTATATCTTTGGATCTAAATTGATTTTCATGCCAGGTGTGGTGGCACATGCCTAATCCTATGACTCAGGAGGCTGAAGCAGGAGGAATGTGGTGACTTTGAGGCCAGCCTTGGCTATATTGTGAGTTCAAGTTCAACCTGAACTACACAGTGAGACCCTGTCTCCAAAAAAGCCAACAAATAAATAAATAAATAGTCAGTCCTTATAGACAATATGTATTTTGATCATTTAAAAAATCTATTTGCATCCATATCTATCTTTTAATTGGAGATTTAATCCATTTGCATTTAAAGTGTTTACTAATAATGAAATACTTCCATTTTTCCATTTTTTCTGTATGCCTTTTGTCCCTAATTTCTTGCAATATTGCCTTGTGTGTGTGCATGCATATTTTTGTAAAGAAGCCTTTAAATTCCTTTTTTATTTTCATATATGTGGATTCCTGTATCTGTTTTCTTTGTTGTTTTCATGGGGCTATCCTAAAGCTATGACACTCTTGCTTGAATTTGTACAATGATACTTTAATAGGATACAAAAGCTCTGTTTCTTTATGGTTCCATTTCCACCTTTTTCAGTTGTCATAGCATAAATTACGTCTTTTTACGTTGTGACCCCAAATATAAACTCACATATTTTTATTTCATTATCTTCTTAAATTACATAGAAAACAAAGTGTAGACTTACAAACCAAGGGTACAATAATACTAGCTTTTATTATTCTCCTTTATTGCATTCTTAATTCTTCATACTCATTCACATCTCTGTCCAGTGTCCTTTCATCTCACCCTGCACGACTCCCTGAGGATTTCTTACGTAACAGGTAACTAAGTCCCTCAGTTTTTGATTATCTGGGAATGTTTTTAATTCCTTCTCATATTTTGAAGATAGTTTTGCTGGATATAGGGTTCTTGGTTAATAGGTTTTGTTGGTTGGTTGGTTTTCTTTTAGCACTTAGTCCCCTGCTTCTAGCCTACATTTTTCCTGATGAAAAAAAATCTGCTAGTAATTTTATAGACTATCCCTTAAATGTAATGAATCTTATCCCTTAAATGTAATGAACTTCTCTTTTTTTTTTGCTTTCAAAATTCTTTGTCCTACCTGGAGCCCATTGAGCTTCTTTTCTTAAAAATTAGTATTGTTTATAATACATAATGACGGTATTGGTCAAGAGGAGTTGGTATGTATACATAGTGCATCTTAATCCTTTACACTTTCCCTTCCCTGTTTACATTCATGTCTTTCATCAAATTTGGGTACTTTGGGCCATAATTTATTCAAATATTCTCTTTTTAAAAAAAATATTTCAAATATTCCTTTTCTTTTCCTTCTGGGACTCTCTCAGTGTGGAAGTTGGTCGGTCCACTTGATGGTATTCTCCAGGTCCCTTGAGCTACTCATGTTCTTCATCATTTTCTCTCCTTCAGACTTGATACTTCCTTTATCTTACCTTCTGATTCTTTCACCTGCCTGCTCAGTTCTGAATTTGAATTTCTGTAGTGAATTTTTTTATTTTACTTTACCTTCTTCAGCTCCAGAATTTGTTTTGGATTTCTGTTTATGTTTTTAAAAACAATATTTTGTTGACTTTTGATTTTTCTCCTGTACTGTTTTCTCACTACACCATCTTCTTTTGGTTCCCTGATCATTTTGTTTTTTTTTTTTTTTTTTTTTTTTTTTTTTTTTTTTTTCGGTACCAGGAACTGAACTCACGACCTTGCGCTTGCCAGGCAGGCGCTTT
>NW_004955443.1:18663114-18667007 GCF_000276665.1 Chinchilla lanigera | reverse complement strand
GAAGTAAAAAAAAAAAAAAAAAAAAAAAAAAAAAGAAAGAAAATTGAATATCAGAATCAAACATTGTGGCAACTCAGAATCAGATTATTTTCTTCCCCAGGGTTTGCTTTTTAAATTTTTAGTTTTTTTGTTCTATTTTGATTTCTATTGACTGTTTCCATTTCTGCCATAAACCTGAGGTGTCAACTGCAGGTCTTCTCAAATCTTTTCTGAACCTGTACATTTCCTTGGGCATGCATGGTGACTTTCTAATTTCTCTCTATAGGTGGTTACTTTGGAGTGTTCTAGTCATTAATGCCTCATTATCAAAAGTGGAAAAAGATAACACTAAAAGGGACAAAAAGGCATTAGTTTTTTTAGTTCTCTGGAAGTCACTTCAGTCAGAGGGAGAGAGGTTTGTAATGATGGAAATTTAACAACCATGGCCCGTGTCTCTTTGTCTGGCCCTGTGTGATCATAGGTAATAATCAGCAGCTGGAACACAGATCTTCAATGTACTAGGAGTCACAAAATACAAATTTGCTATTTTGTGTATATGTTCTTACTTTATTAATACCATACCGCTGTTCTATGCTTTTCATGTAGCTATCTTTCTGTTGCTGTTGTTCCATTTACAAGGGCTGATCAACTGAATCTTGAGTGCAAATCTCAAAATTCACTTCCTCATCTCAAGCCTATGTGTCTCAAACAGGTTACTGTCAGTCTACATGTTCCAGTGCCTGAGGCTACTGTATCCAGCCCCTCATGGACTCTTCTAGAGCATCTTCCATACTGAGTGTGTGACGGGGCAGAGGATAAGGATTAAATGCTGGCAGCCCCTGTACTAAATGACACTTAAGCTTAGTTTCACGTTCACAAGTAAATTCATATAAATAGAACGAATATTGATCTCAAATAATCTTGTTTAGCAGATTGTTAATTCAGACCGATAGTTAGATAGTGGTAAATGGTTAATAGATTATTTTGATTATATGTTCAAAATTACGTTCTATTATCAGGGTTGGGAAGGCTTCCCCAAGAGGCTGGCTTCCTATCCCAAGGAGCCTGCTTCTTTTCTTTTGTGAATTTCAGACAGAGGCAGATTTTTCTCCTGCGGGCTGGCATTTTCCAGTAAAGTGAGTTATTTTCAGTCTAATCCCCAGTGGCCAAAATTTCCTTTTTGTTTCTTCCTTGAGGTAATGCTGTGTTTCTGACCCAAACAAAATGCAATCTGCACAGCACCATTTCAAATATTTCTTCAAGTTTTGTGTTTGGCTAAAAGCTTGTATCTTTGAAAAATGGGCTATGAGTTTTCTTTGATGATTATGCCAGAACTCTCCTTGTTGCTATGATCAGCTCTGACAATATAGAGAGAGCCATTTAAAATTAAAGTTATTTTCCCCTTCCTGAGCATAAGACATACCTATTTATGCAAAGAGAAAGGGTCTTTGCATTTCCAAGAAATAGAGATCATGAGACTTTGTAAACAGTGGTCCCAGACAATGGTATGTGTAGTAGAATATTGTGCCATTCAGAAAATAAGATAGCAACACGAGCGAGATAAAAGGAAAACTATGGTGGGTTTTTAAAAAAATAATGTGTCCAAAGAATCAGACAAGGAACATTAAGCTCCACAGAAGAGTAAAGAATAATTTGACCTGTTGACATAGTGAATGCTGAGTCACAGGAAGTGGACGAGGTTTATCTTTAAGCATCCAGCCTCCCTCTGTTATTAGTAATAATCTCTAATATTTTTTACAGCCCTTTGCAATTTACATAGAGCTTTTTTGTGTTGGTGGCACTCACCTTCTTACATTCTTTCCTGGCTCCCACAGGCTTTCATCAAATCTCATCTCAGAAATGCATTTGCTTAACCCATCCCAGGCAGCAGCTTTAAATCCTTTATAGAATAAGACAGTGTCAAATTGAAAAAGTTTTTTTTTATTCAAACAAAGGTAAAAATGACTGATAATGTCTAATGTGTGACCTTTCCAGAGGCATTTTTATTTTTCCAGAAGATAAGGTCTTATGTTAAAAAGATGGATCTCAGATTCAGTGAGTCAGGCAACAGAGAGGTTTTCTGGGGGAGGGACAGAATAGGACTTAGAAATGTCCTTTTTGGTATCTCTGAGGTAGTTTCATATTATGGAAGTCATTTTGCTTGCTGGTGAGGTATTCCTCTCTCCAGAACTATACAGCTGTGAATATGCATGCCTTACATTGATTGAACTGAATTAATCAGAGTCCAAATTTTTCAAATCATTCAAAATTATAGAATCTCAGCACTTTAGAGATTGAGGAAATCATAGAGTTATCACAGCTAAGACTTTCATTTTATAGATAAGAAAATTAAGGGCTAAAACTCTGAATCATTCTGGCTATTTAGAACCAAAGATCCAAATGTTTTAGTAATCAGCATCTTGTTGATCCAGAAAGTCTCGTGAAATCTACTGTTATCTAGATATAGAACAGACATTTTATGTTTTGTTATTGTTTCAATAAATCTAACTGAATGCTCACAGAGTAAAATAGCAAGGGTGTTACTATTCCTGTTATTTTGGATAAAATATGATCACTATCTTTTGCTCCTAGATTTATCCTTTCTGCTTGTACTAATCTGTTATGATTCTATATGTTCATGAAATGTAATGTATAGCAGAATTCTAGGAAACTCAACAGATTTTTTTTTAACATAGAGTTATTTTGCCACATTGCTAAATGTCTCCTGCAAATACAGCACTGTTGAGTGTTGAGCTCATTGTGTTACTTTTATACTCTCCTAGGTTTTTTTTACAAAACATTTTAAGAAATCATTTTGTCCAACAACATTATATTTTTAGATGAGGCATAGACTCAAAGCTATACTTCCAGTTTCTGAGCAGAATCAGACTGAGAGCCGAACACCCTAAGTCCATTTCCAGGTCTCTGGAAATGGCAAATTATACCACAAGGCAACATTTTACAAGCTCAGAAGCCTTTGGTGGCTGAGAAAAGACATTTGTCCCACATACTTCAAAGCTAGAGAATATTGACTGGCATGACTTCTTTGGAATACATTCAACTCCGGAGGGAAGATAATTCTTTTTCTGGGCTTCCTGAGATCCCTGGAAATGCCTTCAGATGATGTGTTAGACTCTAAGAATCTGATTTTCCCCTTTGCTTTGTTTGACCTTACAAGGAAGGAAACATTAACTTATTGGTAACTGTCTTGGTTACTTCTCTTTCATTGCTGAGACAAAACACCCAAGGCCCAAAATGAAGGAAGGAAAGGTTTATGTAGCTTACAGTTTGTGGAGGTTTTAGTCCATACTTGGCTGGCTCCGAGGCAGAAGGTAGCAAACCAACAAGAGCAAAGGGGGGAATGGCAGCCGAACAGCAAACAGCCAGAGCAAAAGGGCGAAATGGCAGCAAGCAGCTTCCTTCCCTGCCTTACTTTGTAAACAGGCTATCCCCACCTAAGGGGCTTGTAGCTCTCACATAATCTCCATGCCCTCCTCTTCCACAGGCTCAGGATGTATACAAAGTAAGCACCCTGGCTTCTTGCTGAGTCACTTAGCCAAACTTCTAGACTCCCCAAGTTGACACAATGTATCAACCATAACAGTAACACCATTAGAATCCTGATCTGTAGTTTATTTTATATTTCCCTCACTATTTCCAGTTTGTGTTAAAACTTACAAGTTCATTTTGAAGAGCAAGAGTTCCTTTGATTAAAGTCAAAGAATTCCTAGGAAAATTGACTTCAAAACCAAGCTACTAGGCTTTGGAGTAACTATTCTTTTTAAAAAAGGCCAGTGTCTCGTGCTGGTTGTAGAAGTTCTTACACTGCCACAAAGATGGAGCATTTTCTTTTCTTTTCTTTTCTTTTCTTTCTTTCTTTCTTTCTTTCTTTCTTTCTTTCTTTCTTTCTTTCT
>NW_004955443.1:18647907-18662239 GCF_000276665.1 Chinchilla lanigera | reverse complement strand
AAAAAAAAAAAAAAAAATAATGGCAGGATCTCTGAAATGTTAAGCCTTGAATTTTACTGATTGTGAGCACATGGGAATCACCATATAAACTTGCACTGTCAAGGATTCATACTCATTCGTCTGGGTGGTCTGCAAAGAAATCCCCAGTGCCCTGAAATCGGGGGGAGAACAAAGCTACTGAGGTGGGAGATTGTACCAAATGAGAAGCCTCTCCTATTTATCAGTTTTTAGAATTCTTAATGCCTAGGGCAACCAAATCTCTAAGCACTAATAGTTTGAACTTTATTTCCCTTGTTTTCCATTTGTTCAGACAAGCAATAGCTACCCCTTAATTGGGTGATGAATGTAATTTTTTTATTAGCATGAAGTTGTGGCACATAATGAAGACATTCACCCTGGGTAGTTGGCACACGTACATGTACATGGCACATCATAATTCTTTTTACAGCCCTTCCCCTCTTCCCAATATCTCCGGGTCCCCTTCCCATTTGCAAAAGATGTACCTCCCTGTTTCCTATTGTCTGTTTTTTACTTTGCTTGTTATTTATACTTTGGGTTTCTCATAGAAGAGAAGCCATGCAGTACTTAGCTTGTGTTTCTGATTCATTTCACTTAACCATAAGAAATCAGGGAACATGCATTGTTTTATAAATGACTCAGCTTTATTCTTCTTTCTAGCAGAGTAGAACTCCATTCTTTATAAATACCACATTTTCTTTATTCATTCATCTGTTGGACATGTAGGCTGCTTTCAAGACTTTATTATTAATTGTGCTGCTATAAACATGGACATGCATGTATCACTGTAATATGATGAATATAAGTTGATGCTAATGACCAAGTAGCTTGAGCCCGTCCCTTGAATGTCACTGCCTTAGAGCTGCTGTTCCAGTCCACCTACCTGACACCTCTCTCCCATCATCATGCTTTGTTTATCTAACTGATCCTTAAAAAAAAGGAAATTCTGTTATGTTACAGTCCATTTCTTCAATGAGGCAGAAGCACTGGTAGGCTAGCTGCCTTGACTGTCCTGTCTGCTACTGAGCCTGTGTCTAGGCCAGGGCCTGGCACATGGACAAACATGTGTTCATTGAATATCTGAACACTGAAAGCATGTGGCTTAATTAGGTCTCTTTCTCTCCTGCAGAATGAAGGCAGTTCCAAGTGCCAACTAAGGGATCTCTGGAAAGAGAATCCCATAAAACAAACACAGAGACTGGAAAAAGCTAAGAATAACGTGAAACAAGACTGAATCAATCATTCAGAGGCAATAATTGAAAGGATGTAGAGAACAAAATCAGCTTTAAATGTTTTTACAGGTAAAAATCCAAAAGAAAACAAAAGGATTAAAAGGTTGAAATAAATGTAAGAAAGGTAGATACAGGATTAAAGGTAGATAAAGGATTAAACATCAGGATCTGGATGCTTTCTCTACTGATCCTTAGGTGTCAGAATCCTGGGTGGGCAGAGGACCTGGGTTTTCTGGCACTCTAAATAAGAGCTCAGCCATTGGAAACACATGGCCCTAATCCAAATCCAAATTTTTTTCATTTTCTACTGTCTGTCCTCTGGTAAGACATTTAGTTACTCTAAGCTTTGGTCTCCCCAGCATTTGGTGATCTGGGTAGTTTCAGGCCACCATAAGCAAATACTTTAGAAACTATTTATTTATAAACAACAGAAATCTATTGCCCAGAGTTATGGAGGTTAGAACTCCAAGATCAAAGTGCTGGCAGACTGGATGTCTGGTGAGGTTCCACTTTCTGGTTCATAGATGGTGCCTGCTTGCTGTGTCCTCACAGGGTGTAATGGTCACGAGGGTTTCTCTGGGCCTCTTTTAAAAGGGTGCTAATCCCATTCATGATAGCAGAGCTCTCATGACCTAATCACCCCCTAAAGGCCCCACCTTTCAATACCATCACCTTAGGGGATAGATTTCAACATTTGAATTTTGAGTGGTCACAGCCATTAAAAGCATGGGTGAATTTGAGCTGAGGCACAAGGAGATATACATGTAAGGACCTTCGCACTGCATCTACTTCCTAGCATAAATTCAAAGCTTCTCCCTTTATCATGCTTTTTCTTTAATTATCTGGGTGCTAATGAGTAAAGCTGTCATGCCTCCCTTTTGCACCCAGGCTGTTTCTGAATTCAAAGGAGTGGAGGTTTGTGCAGAATATTGGTGTCTTGGTTACTTTTCTCTCATTGCTGAGACAAAATACCCCACACCAAAAATTAAGGAAGGAAAGGTTTATTTATCTCCCAGTTTGTAGAGGTTTCTGTCAATACTCAGCTGGCTCCAAGGCAGACTGGCACATGGCAGAGGACAACAGTTTATGGTGGCAGAAAACACCAAAGCAACAAGAGCAAAAGGGAGGAGCAGCAGCAGAGCTAGCCTTTTTCCCTCCCTTACACTGTATGCAAACTACCTACCCCAGGGCGGGTGTAGCTCTCACACCCATAATCCCAGCACTGGACCATGGATCAATCATAAACTCTAGAATCCTGCCCCATGACTGCATGAGGCTTTGGGGGGACATTTAGACACAACCCATGACAATAGGCAATGTTTTTTCACCACAATCCCTACATTCTTCTCTTGGAGCCCTTGGCTCTTGCACCTGTATCCATGTGCTTATAGCTTTTCCTCCTAGAGCAAATTTATCCACAAAAAAGGCCTGTCCTACCCATTGTTTTGGGCTCCATTTTTGTCCCTCCCCCTCCAAATTTATAAATTGAAGCCCTAATCTCCAAATGACTATGTTTGAAGATAGAGCCTTTAAAGAGGTGAATCAGGTTAACTGAGATCAGAAGAGTGCAGCCTTAATCCCAAAGGAATGGTGTCTGTACAAGAAGAGGTACCCACAGAAGAAAGGCCACATAAAGACACAGTGAGAAGGCAGCAGCCTGCAAGCCAGGGACAGAGGATCCAGGAGAAATCAAACCTGCTGACACAATGACTTGGGACTTCCAGCATCCAGAACTCTGAGAAATAAATTTTGGTTACTTAAGGGATCTGGTCGATGGTTGTTTGTTAAAATGACTTTGAGGCAGGAGATTAGGGCATGGCAAGGAGGTTGAAAATAGGACTTGACCTCTCAATCGTGGCAAGCTGGCAAATCTTGGTGGAGATGCATGCGCAAAACAGCTTCTGATGGCTGGGATCTGAGGTCAAAACATGTGAAAGACAATGGTCATTGACTTCACTGCCCCTGCCCCCTTGTTCTTGCAGGGACCCATCCTGCATGCAGAGTAAATATTTTCTTCAGAGCACATCTTCTTTAGCAATTCTTTTTCTTCTTTTACCTTTCATTTTTTTTTAACCTCAGGTAAACAAACTTTCACTTTAATCAGCTGTCCCGTTCATTTCTTTGAATGGGGCAGCAAGAACCCAGAAAGGACTGCTGGCCACCACACCACCCAATTACAACTTTAGCCGGCCAATCCATTCACCGATGGAGAATACAGTAGACTGGCAGACTGCCCTTCTAACCTCCTTCAGGAGTGGGTCATCTGAAATGACAGAGATCGTAAAATGTTTTCTTCCACCTCCAGACGTAAATGAGATTGCTCAACTGGGGGACCTCGTGTTAGAGTTGGGAGGTAGAAGCAAGGAAGGCACCATCAGCAGCTGCTGTGGGTGGTTGGAACAGGTACTAGCACAGAGGGGCTGGGTTTTTCTTCAGCAGCACTGTAATATCCAGTACTGAGCTCTGGAGGAGCTGAGAGACAGTTATGGTGGTCAAGGTGTAGCCAAGGGGGTAAAAATTAAATGAGGATGTTTTGCTTTTAGAATTAGACTGCTTCTCCAACTTGTTTATTGTGAGAGTATAAGTGGTCACTCCTGCTCCCCTCAGCTCAGATAAATGGAGGAGAAAGTAGCCTGTCTGCCAGAAAACTAGCCTATCTGAGAGGAACATGAAGATGCTGATGACAGGAATAGGGGATGGCAATGAAACAGTGTGGACATTCCCTTGTTTATCATGTCATTATATTCCTTTACTCTTCCTCACAATAAAAGCCTCTGCACACCTGAACAAGGTGAGACAGAGATTCGAGGCAAAGACCTCCTTGTCTCCTTCAGAGCTAGCTTTGAATAAACCTTTTATTCTTTCTCACCAAAGCTGCCCCAGTGTTTCTTAGGGAGAAGTGGGCTATACAGACCCTAGCAGCCCACAACAAAGGCAGCCTCTTTGTCTCTAGACGGCACCAGAGGCAGGGATCCTGGAGTCCACAGTTCTGGGCCCCTTCACCCCTGAGTGGGCCTTGGTGTGAGCTCCCTTGGCCATCTTGGAGAACCATGTTTAGATGGGGGTTCCAAACTTGCCCCTAAGATTTCCAGCTAGTCTGTAAGTATCTAAATGACCTTCAAATCATATTCTGTTAAGAAAGCTAGAGTACTTTCTGTTTTTCACATCTGAGCCCTAACTGATGCCTTTCTCCATGTCCTTAGCATTGAGCACCGTGTCTGGCATATGTGATGGATGAACAAGTGTTTATTATGAGTTTCCAACCTGTGCTATGCATCAGTATCACCTAGAAAGTTAATATAGAAGTCTCAGGCTCATTGAAATAGATGAGGGCCCGTTTATCAAGTTCCTTCAATGATTCCAACACTGACTAGATTAAAGAAGCCCTGATTCAAACGTTCACTTAGAACTACCAGAAACCAGGCATGCTTTTAAGCACTTGACTCTCTCTGTCTCCTTTAACTTTCTTAATAACTTTGTAAGGTAAGAAGCATTATCCCCACCTTTTTCTTTTGTGGGACTGGGAACTGAACCCAGCACATAGTAGGACAGTGCACTACCAATGAGCGATATCTCCAGTCCTTTTTAAATTGCATTTGAGACAGGATTTTGCTAAGGTATCTGGACTGGCCTTGAATCTAGGATCTTGTCTCAACCTCCCAAGTGGCTGGGATGACAGGTGTGCACCATCATGCCCATTTTACATATGAGAAAACCAAGGTTTAATAAAGTGCCCAAGATCATGCAGCTAATAAGTGGTAGACTTTGGTGTCTAACCCACATCTACCTGAATCTAAACCCGAGGCTTATGACCAGTATACTCTCATGTTTGGATGATCTCCTCTCCTTGAAGAGCCTAAAGAAGAATCTTATTTAAATTTAAATCAGATTCCTCCAAATAATTTTTAAAAAGAAAACTGGACTCACTATCCTCCCAGGGAAATTGTATCTCTTGGGTACGTGCCTAAGTACTTTAAAGTCTAACAAGACCTTTTAAAATCCAGGAATGGGCTGAGGAAATAATTGTTTCCAGACACAAAACTAATAATTCCTTGAATTTATTATTATCTTTGAAATGAGAAATGGCATAAGTGACCCTTAGGTCTATCCATTTATTAGAGGAAACATCATTATGCATTTTCAAGAAGTGTAGATCAAAATAGTCTGATTTTGATGCAGAATCTCACATTCTTTTTTCTTACTAATTGTGTTTCTTACATTTTCAAAATTACATCTCTAAGTTTAATAAAACCTTATTCTGCTACTATCTAGAAATTAATAATGTAGACGAAGATTTTAGACGTCTGAAGGAAGCTTCTTACAGAGATGTGCAGAAATGTATGATAATAAAGGGAAATAGTCTCTTTTATACTTTGTAAGCTTTTCAGTGTATAGTTCTTGAATTTATATATTACTGTTACTTTAAGAGAGGATTTCTGAAAACTGGAGTTGTCCTTTTTATCACTTATTGGGCTTGTTGGATAAAAGTGGGACCTGAATATTTTTACAAATATTTTTAACTGACACAAAATACCACACATCTTTATGGAATACAACGTGATACTTCACTACACATATGTATTATATATTATGTTATGGTATTATATGTGATCATGGTATTTGGTAAATCCATCACCTCAAATACCTCAAAGAAATATCATTTATTTTAGGTGGGAACTTCATTTAAAAACCTTTAACTAGCTGCTTTGAAATATCCAATTAATTCTTGTCAACCATAGACACTCTTTGTTCTACAGATTTCAGACTTGCTGGCTCCCACAATTGCTTGAGCCAAATACTTAAAATCTGTTTCTCCTTTCCTGTTTTCCTTTCCCCATTCTCCTTGACCTCAGCCTCTTTCTCCCTCTTGCTTCCTCTTTTTATATTTGGCTGACACCTCTCTTGGTATTCTTCAGTACCTTTGAACATGAGAAGTATGTCCAACTGCATCTTATACCTGCTCACCATCCTTGCACCTGCACCTGAACTTTTTAGGGCAAAAATTAATATTTGTCCAGGAGAAGAGATGTGAACAAGTAGGTACAGGCTCTAATTCTCTTATTCTTCACTTTATTGTGACTTTTGACAAGTTCGGTAGTTTCAAATTTTAGCTCTCTAATCTGAAAAATTAGAGAAAAGAATTCCTGCCTTGCGAGGTGTTCCAAGGGTTAAATGAGACAATATTAGTTTCTTCTTTCCACCCATGCTGAGTCTCTGTAACTAAAAAGGAATAGAAGAGGAAAAAGTGAATAGTAAGCCCCATATCCTGAAATGATCAGTTTAGACAACTTGTCGGAAAGCTTGATTGTGAATTTGGCACCCTGCCTCTATCATGTGTGATTTGAAACAATTCTCCTAACTCTACTCTTAGGAAGAATAAATTTCATCCTTGTCAAAAGAGAATCAAGTCTTTAGAGTGCCAATTTTTTTTCCTGACACTTGATGTTTCAGGAAGGTAAAAAATAATTCTTAGAATTTATAAACAATTTTATACTTTTACTTATATCCTGAACATCATAAAATACACCTTTTTAACCAGCTCCATTTCCACTCCTCTTTCTATAGCTGTATTTTCAGGTGAAGTGGTTCCAGCAAGTGAGCCAGCTGAGAGGGAAACATTCATTTATCTGATGTAATGTGTCTGTGATGCCCTTTAAAAGTGTTTCCAGTATGTGTTGACATTAATGTCACCCCAAAATGCTCTGAATAGAATAATGGTGAATCATAGCTCTCCCTCCCGTACCTCCCCAGAGACTGTGGTTTGATTTTGCCACAGTCTTTTTCTCTTATCAAAAGTACTATGTGGCATATATCTTATGTTTTTGATTGGGGATCTGGAGAGAATCTTACATCTTGTTTGAGACAAGCAGGACAGACCACTGGACCCTGACATTTGGAGGGGGAATCTTGGAGAGTGGTAGACCCTGTTCAAGAGATTAGTCCCTAAGACTGGAGTCCATTTCAGCAGAGAAACCACTGACAGAAAAACAATGCAGTAGGGGTCAGAGCCAGAGCCCCATAAAACAGAATGGCAAAATAGAAGTGTTATAGAAAGAGTCAGGATGTCAGGAAGGTGGTGGTGGTGGGGTCAAAGTAGAATGAGATTCTGTGAGGACAGTGTGGCCAGGGCAAGGCCAATTGAAGAGTGCACATGCTTGTTGTGATGGTTAATACTGTGTATCAATTTAGGCAGGCCATGGCACCCAGTTGTTTGGTCAAATGCTAATCCAGGTGTTACTATGAAGTTATTTGGTAAATTTGATGAACACTTAAAATCAACTGACTTTAAGCAAAGGAAATTATCCTCTCTAATGTGGGCAGGCTTCACTTAATCAGTTGAAGGCCTTTCCAAAAAAACTGAGGTTTCCTAGTAAAGAAAGGATTCTGCTTCAAGTTGTAACATACAAATTCTGCCTGAATTTTCAACCTGCAGATTTCAACTAAAGATTGTAATAAGAGCTCTTATTTGAGTGTCTACCTTGTTGGTTTGTTCTACAGATTTCAGATTTTCCAGTTTCTACAATTGCTTGAGCTAAATACTTAAAATCTGTCTCCTGTTTTTCTGTTTTCCTTCCCCATTCTCCTTGCCCCCTACCTCTTTATCTCTCTTTCTTCCTCTATTTTATATTAGACTGGCACCTGTCTTCATATTCCTCTTCTCCACTGTAAGGTTTGGAAGACTCTGATTAGCTGGAGAGCCATATTGAAGCAGTGGCTCCCACATAAAATTGGAAATGGCTACTTTTTTCTTCAGTACTAGGTACGACTGTGTTTTCCTGAAAAATATGATGTAACTGGTAAATAAGCCCATAGTGATGGCCAGGGTCACAGAGAAGATTATACCTCACTATTGTCTCACTAGGTGGCTACTTTGTAATAGTGTGTATGTCAAGGTGATTGGAGCTGACATTTTCTATTTCTCGTTTTCAAGCATGTTAGGTCCTATTTTCAGGGAAAATGGTAGCTACCTTCCAGGTATCATGTAAAGTATTAGGCACAGCTTGGATACCTCTAGAGGTAGATGCTGAGATAAGAAATTGGAATGTGAAGGGTGTGATGTAAGTGATCCAAGGAAACACTGGCAGAAGGGAAGGGAAGACAAATCAGGAAAGGTGTCTTAGTCACTTCGTTGTTCCTGGGACAAAATATGCAACACCCACAACTTAAACTAAAGGAGATTTATTTTGGCTCATAGTCCAGTCCAAAGTTGGCTGACTCCAAAGCAGAAAAGGTATTGATCTCAAGTACTAATATTGTAGCTTTCCTATTCTTATATATATGCATGCCTTGTACATGTTACACCTTTAAGAAAACTGGGAAAAAACAAAATGGTAAATGACATGTAAGTTTTCTAGGGTGCAAAGGAGAAAAGCCCATATAAAGTAAGAAGGAATCATTAAAAAGTAAATATCTGGTGTAGAACTGTGTGTGTGTGTATGTGTGTGTGTTAGCTTTTAAAATGTCACCATGACACTGAGCAAATGCCAATAAAGTAATATAATTTAGATTTTAGATCTGGACTGCACACAACTAACTCTGTGTGGATAGTATATAATCTGGATATTGTCTAACCCTAAGTGGTTTAATTCATTTATGGCCTAATTGGTCAAAATATCAGTCAGGGATACACCTTCACAAGTGTTCCTAGCATAGCACACTCCTTCAGTGACACCACTTGGATCATATGCCAGAGTCTACTCAGAATTGAAGAAAACTAGTAGATCATCTTTCTAGACTCCTTTGTAGACAGGATAGCTACATGACACAACTTCAGGCAATAAGACATATGGGAAGTTCTTTTTGGAAGCTTCATAGAAGATGCACATGTTATAGAGATCTCTTTTATTTTGTTCTTTTCCTGCCTTTGAAAGCAGCAGAGGATGCTGATGACCACTCAGGACTCATGTCAAGCCAGGAGGATCAGGAGCTTCATGCCCCAACCCCAGTTAGGACCACCCCACTCATGAATTCTCCATAGCACAAGGTAAACAGAGGTGCCAACCAACAGACCAATGTGATCATAAAGGAGACCAACACCCAGGAGAAAAGTTTTGCTTTAGGAATGAAATGTTACACTACCACCAAGACAGGCTGAAAGACAGCGTTAGGAGATGGAGTTGGACAGGGTGAGTGTTAAACAGGGATCTCCTGGGATTCCCCTACAAGCCCTGAGCACAGAGAAGGAAGAGCATGAGGCCAGGTTTGGTGGGTATACCATCACAAGGGGTTGTCCTGAAGAAGAAAGAGTTTAGTCTAGTGGTGTGTTTGAACTCTGGCCCTGCTGTCTACATCCAGCAGAAATTAGTGGTCTGAATGACTATAAGTCAGTATAAGGGTGGCCTAAATGTTTTCACTAAAAGCATCCTTCCCTTTGTTCTTGTTAAGGGCTGTTTATGAGTGATTCCTAGGGTTTGTCAACATCCAGTTGTTGTTGCTGAATTTATTACTATAATCAAGATAACATAGTAGTGGTTGACAATTGGTTTTCTTTCTATGTCAATATCTGGATTGCTTGGGGGTTATAAAAAATACCCCCAAGCTTATTTGGCTTACTTCTGAAGAATAGGGCACTGGGCTCACATGTGTGTGCACACACCCATGCACACACATGCACACACAGAGAAACAAGAAAGGGTAAGACAACAAAATACCTCCAAAACCTTCCAACTCCCCTAAAATTAATTCAGGGGACTTTCAAGGGAAGGAAGTCATAAACCATAGACAAAATTAGATCTAAAATGGTATCAGTGGAGGTAAGGCAGTTTAATAAAGCACTTGGCAAATTTAAAGGAAAAATAACTCAGAAAAGAATGGAAGTCCATTAAAAAATTCCAAACAAAAATCCAGGAAATTAAAAAAATGATTGAAAGAATGGGTAGCAGAAGTGAGCAATGTTAAGATAGAATGTCAGATCTAGAGGTCAAATAAGAAATATCTTAAAAACAAAAGAACATGAAAAATAATTCAACAGCTCCTAGGTAATTCAAAGGGGACTCATATTACAATGGCAAGCAGAAACACAAAAACAACACCCAGGATTTGGAGGCAGATTTATTTACATCAATGGGCACTGATTGGGATTGTTCCTAGAATATCAGGCCTTGGTCTCTGGTGGTCTAGGACTTTAATGGGATAAGCAAGTAGGAAGTACACAGGCAGAATGGCTTGCTAATTGGGGATTAGTTTATACAATGTGCATCATAGCAACCAGCTATGCATCACAGTGACCAGCCATTTCTAAGAGACAGGAGCAACTGGATCTGGAACAGGAACAATTACCTGGACAACTAACAAACTGAAGTGTACAGGCTTTGGGGAGCATTTTCTACTACAATATAAGAATAATTGGAAGTAGTGAAAAATCAGAAGATAGAATAAAGGACATAAAAATCTATTTACACAATTAATAGCTGAAAACTTTCCAGACTTGGAAAAAAGAATTTAACATACAGGTAAATGAGGCATATAGAACCCCAAATAGCCATGATAAGAAAAAAGACTTTGCACAACACATAATAATTAAAATACCAGAAATGCAGCACAAAAACAGAGTCTTAAAGGCTGCTAGAGAAAAACAAGAAGTCACCTTAAAGGAAAACCCATCAGAATTATAACAGATTTCTCACCTTAAACCTTAAAGGCAAGGAGAGCACAGAATGAAGTGTTTCAAGCTCTGAAAGAAAACAGCTTCCAACTCAGAATGTTATATCCTGCAACATTATCTTTCAAAATTGATGGAGAAGGAAGATATTTCCACAATAAAGAAAACCTAAAGAAGTTCATGACCACTGCACCAGCAACCCCCAAAATTCTCAAGGATATCGTACAAAGAGACAATGGAGCTAACAATAGTAAAATGTCCAACAAGTGGCAAAGTGGATTGCAAGCAAAAGCTTATCAAGAGGCAAAAAAAGACATTACATATTGGTTAATAGAACTATTCAACAGGGAAAGATCACAATTATAAACATATATGCACCAAACCTTGGTGCATCCAATTTCATAAAATAAACTCTAATGGACATCAAAGATCAGATAGACATCAATACAATTATAGTGGGGGGATCTCAAAACCCTACATACAAATGGATCAACTAAATTAAGGCAGCAGAAAAAGGATGTGATATAAGAGTCTGAATTGGAAGTTTTCTTTTAGTGCTTGAAACACTTCACTATGCTCTCTTTGTCTTTAAGGTTTATGCTGATAAGGGATAGTCAGTAGAATTGGAGGAACAGCAGCAGCTCTCTTGAAACTGAGGCAATAAGCTGGAGATGGGAAGCCAATATACTGAGGGTAGCAGAATGGAAAGGGAAAGCACATAGATTCTTGATGACACTGAATCAAATTTAGGACCCCACAATTTATTAGTAATAATAAATGTCTTATGATTTAAATCACTGTTTGTTGCATTTTCTCCTGTAAGTTTTGTATTTGCCATAGAGGCAATACAGTTCCCGAGATTACTGATGGAGCAAGTAGCCCAGTACTCCCATTCACATATAATTACTCAAGGACAGAGGTAGGAAAGTGGGGTACAGTATGATATGATACTCATCCTGGGCTCAGAAATACGATTCCCTTTTTAAAAGCAGTGGCAAGCAGAGGCAGACAGGGCTTTCTTCTCATGAAGGCCTTTGTGACTTTTGAGGTTTAAGCATCTGTACAATTTTGTTGTTTTGGTAGTTCCAAGAAACAGCACCCTAGACAGTGGATTTACCACTGCCTTTGAGTGTTCAGCTCTAGATTCTGTAGCCTTTCAGCACAGACTCTTCAGCCTTTCAATGTAGACCCTTTGGGGTCTGTACTAATCCATGAGGCATTTCTTAATCCCTTCAAATTGATGTCACAGCATCAGGCATCACTGAGGCAGGAAGGATGGGAGATTTTGAGAACCTACATGGCTCAGTTTCTAAGGGCTTCCAGAACAAACAGGAAGAAAGTCTGAAAAGAGAGCTTGTGCTAGCATGGAGGGGCAAATTATCCAGTGACAGGTAGTGGATATCATTATAAATTCATCTGTTCCCAAAGATGGTGAGACCTATGGTATTTGTGACATACATAACTGTGGGTTTACAATGGCCATCTGTGGAATCTGGGGTGGAAGAATGCAAAATGGTCATCTGTGCACTGGAGAGTCAGAGGACTGAAGCTTGACGGCCTGGAGTTCACTGCAGAGTCTGGTACAATTCTGGGTTGCAAGGCCAAAGGGTCTGCATTGAAAGGCTGAAGAGTCTGTGGTGAAAGGCTACAGGAACTAGAGCTGAACACTCAAAGGCAATGGTGAAGACCAAAGCTCCTCCAAAGAAGCAAAAGGGAAGACTTCCTTCTTTCCCCTTTTATTCCCTTTTTACAGGCCTATTGGTTGGTGCCACTCATCTAGAGTGGGTTTTCCTTCTTCAGTCTGAGGCCTACATGTCAACCATCCAGACACACCCAGAACTATATTCCACTAATCCATGAGGTGTTTCTTAATTCCTTCAAATTGATGTCACAGTTAACTATTACAGTAACACACATAATTTTTATTTATTTAAAAATATTCCAGACAACATAGAGCTCACTTTATTCTGCAGGCACAACATGCTAAAGTCAGTATCTCCTAAAACAACAGCTGAATATACTTTTCCTTGTCAGTACGAGAGCATTTGCAAGCTCCAGTCCTGTGAATAAATTACATAAGGATATATGTTCTGGGGTACCTCTGAAGTGTACCTCAATTTTGTATTGGGGGGGTATTTGTGATGTGGCCTGTATCTTTATCATATGATCCCTGTAGCTTTTGGTTTTCAAATGCATCCCCTGCCCCTCTCCAGTGAGATGCAACACAGAATTTACATAAAATGGATCAAGACAGAGCCGGTCCAAGAAAGGCAGGCTTGGACCCACAACCCCACATGATTGGGCCAGTAGTACCTCTGTTCTAAATTTGGGGAAATTTTGAGGAAACATCCTGCTGCATCCATTTTACTTCTGTTTCTTTATCCAGTTGTAACCATACAGATGTAACTTGACACCATTTGCTATTTGTCTGTGAGAGTGAATCTTGCTTCACTCTGAAATATCAGAGATAGAGTGTTTTCCCAACCTACATTCACTCTGGGTTCAGTGAGGATTTCCAGGGCAATACCACCCTCCCCTGCTTGTGGGGTGGAAATGGAAATCTTTACCATCAATTTCTTATGGAACAATGATTTTGAAGTAATAGAATTTCCATATACACAGGTGGGAGACTCTGAGATTCTGGCTACCATTATATCTTTATGTGTACTGGCTGTGTCATCCCTTTGGGATTGAGAATTTCTTAAGAAAGGACAATTTTTCACTCCTCTTTGTATTCCTTGCCATTGCTAGGTTAGAGCAGGTGTTCTAAAAGGTCTTGGCAAATTGAATTGGAAGAAAGGAGCAAAGGGCAATATAGAATTCAATTGTACTCCAAAACACCTGCTTCTATGTATGTAAGAAACATTTTTTTAAGCATTAGGATTACTAATTTTTTTTGCTTGGACGTGTTTTAGAATCAAATGTAAACTTAATTGTTTCTGTAAGGCTACAAATTGTTCTATCTTTTAAACAATGGCTTTAAACCTCTATCTGTGCAGATCATTATGCTGTGCATTTTTACATGTGTTGCTATGTTTATTTAGATACTTTCCATTTCTGTGTCGATAGTAGTGGGTATTATTCTTAATAATAGCAGTATTATTTTTCAAATATCTGTTTGCATATTTAACTTGTTAATATTTATTAATATATCAATACTAGGTACATTTGCTCCTCATAATATCCCCCAGGTTGGTATTTTACCATTTTGTTTTGGAGGAGAAAGTTGAAACTCCAAGGTGGAAAGAGTCATGCAATTCCTCGGCTATACACTAGGAAGGGTGATGGAGGGTTCTCAGACTCCAGGCACTGTGTATTATCTTCTGTTTCACAGCTTCATCTTTATTCTTGACTATGCTGTAGGATCTGTTTTAACTTAAGCAAGCATCTTTATCTTTTAATACTTGGCACCCTACTTTCTAATCCCAAAGGAAGTTTCACCATAGTTTTCTTTCTTCTCCTTCCTCCTCCTCCTCCTCCT
>NW_004955443.1:18636815-18647235 GCF_000276665.1 Chinchilla lanigera | reverse complement strand
TCTTTCTTTCTTTCTTTCTTTCTTTCTTTCTTTCTTTCTTTCTCTCTTTCTTTCTTTTTCTTCTTTTCTTCTCTCTCCTCCCTCACCCCTCTATTTCCAAACTTGGTTTAATAAACAAACTTGACCCAATGGGTTATGTAGAATCTGTATTGATCATCACAACATCTTGAATAGTGATGTTATGAATAGCAGGAGGTGGTGTGTACATTGCCAGAGGTCCGATCCTTTGGAATCCCTATTGTTTACTTACTCTAGTCCTTTCCTATTTGGGATGTAGCCTTTGGACCACTGGCATTACAATCTCCTGGGACTTGTCAGAAATCCAGAGTACCAGATCCCACCAGAGACCTACTGAATCAGAACCTATATTTGATTAACCAAGATCTCTTGTGATGTCTAAGCACATGGAGATTTGAAATAGTTTAGTCTACAGTAGTTGTTTCAACAATGTGGTGTGTTTTCCTTTGCTTTGCTTAAAATATATGCATATAGACAATGAAATCTTGATCATTTTGTCAGTTATTCTAATGTGTGAATTATTTCTTAACCTTTTATCTGGCTGCCATTGACCTTTGGAAATGCCATTCAATTAGTTAAATCAGTTACTTCTACCTCTAAAAGCTTTTATGTTTCCTTATAAAATGCCATATTTTATTAAACCTTTGTCCTCTAGTAGTTCCTCATATGTAAATGCTCAATAAGTTGAAAGCTGAGTGAATTATGAATAATGAATGAAAGAATAAATACATGAAAGAGGTGGAAGCTACATGATTAATTGCCTGAGGATGAAGACAATGTCTTATTCATCATTAAATTGACAGTGCTTCATGGAAAACCTGTCTGTGTTTCTTGACTAATCTGTAGCTGTTAAATGAGAAGAGATTGTCTATTTATTCTTAGCATATGGCTGCAGAATAGAAAGGGGAGAAAAATGAAATAAAATTGAATATACAGCGCTAGATACCGTCACAATTTTTACCTCAGCGAATCATCACAACATCCTGCGAAGTGGGTTTAGTTCTGAAATTTGAGTATCTTGCTGAAGTTCACACAGCTAGAGTCTGATAATTCTTACGTGTAATTTGCCGTACCATTGTTTTTCTAAATATGATTTCTGCAAAGACCGGGAGGTTGAAGGGGAATGATCTTTTATCTGGTACACACACACGCGCGCTCGCGCGCGCACACACACAGACACACACACACACACACACACACACAGAGCTGTTCACCTTGTTCAGTCCTACAGGAGGCAGAACAATGAGATGAAAACTACTTTGTTGCGCTGGTCTTTTTCAGCAGACGGAACTCAGGTGCTGGCCTCTTCAGGCGCCGAGGGGGACCAGTGAGAGAGGAACACACAGCCCGGCAGTTGCCTGGCAACGCGCGCTGGAGGAGTCCTAGCGTAAAAAGGTCCAACGAAGTGTCACTGGCCCCGAGTGGGACCCGGCCGCCCATTCTCTTAGTGCCGGCGGCCTGTCCCCGCGGCTTGGCGGCGAGGGCAGGGGAAATGTTGCAGGAGGAGTCGGACCTGTCTCTCATTATTGCCCAGATAGTCCAAAAGCTCAAGGGCTCCAGTCTGTACGCTCAGCTGGAACGGCAGGCCTGGGTGAGTGGGGCCGGGCGGGGAGGGACGGGGCCGCGGGGCCGGGGTCTCGGCCTCGCCCGCTGCCCCGGCCGGGGGGCCCTGCCCGCTCCGCTGCCCGGCGCACGAACGCGCCGCAGCCTGAGCCGGCCGCGCCTTTGCGGAGCGCCGGGAGCGGATGGTCGATCTGTGAAAGAAGGGTGGGGCGCGTGACGCCTTTCTTCAGGCCGGGGAGACGCGGCGGCTGCTCATTCACTTCTTTATGCTTGTCATTTCGGGGTCTAATTGTTTAAGCTGCTGGACTCTGAGCAGTAGCCTGGACCACGCCTTCCCTCGCTTTTCCCGTCCTGAACGTGGATTTGGGGCCCCCGGCGCGCTCCCGCCCGTGTCACTGTGTTGCCCTTTCCCCTCCCTGCAATGCTTTCTCCTCCACGTCCACCTGTGTTTCCTAATTACCAGGCACCGCGAATGCACAGACTGAGCAGATCTCTGATTGTTTCTTTTTAATGTCCCGTAACTGGGATTATATAGTCTGTAAACTTTCGTGCAAGCATCCTTTAGCATAATGATTTTGAGATTTATCCGTGTTGGTATTTCAGTTCCTCTCCTTTTTATTGCTGAATAATGTTTCCTTGTTTGGATGTCCCACAGCTAGTTTATGCTTGTATTGGTTGATGGGTATTTGGGTTGTATAGATTATGATTAGAGCTGGTATATACATTCGGGTATAGGTTTTTATTTTATTTTATTTTTTTACTTTAAAGAGAAAAATAAAAACAACGATACAAAATTTCAAAACAAGATAGAGTAACAATGATTAGTACATTGCATATTGTTATCTTCAAAGTAGTTGCTCAAACTACAAGATATGGGCATGGTTGATCAAACGATATAAGCACACACCTTCCTTTTGAATGAACTAATAGAAATTAGTAGCAAGCTACCTTAACTACACACACACGCACACATACGCACACATATATTTTTCCTTTTTGTTTTCCCTTCCTTTTTTCCTTTCCTCCATCCCAGTTTCTCTTTCCTTTTGAACAGTTCCTTCCCATTTCCCAATATCTTTTGTGCATTTTGGATCTTCTTTACCCTTTCAGCTTCTTACACTAGGGAGACAATATGATGTTTACACATGCGAGTCTGATTTATTTCACTTATAAATATGGTCTGAAGTTGTATCCATTTACCTATAAAAGTCTTAAGTTTATCCTTTATAGCTGAGTAGTACTCCATCGTATAAAAATACCACAGCTTTTTTACCCATTCCTCGGTTGATAGGCATTTGGGTTGTTTCTGAGATTTAGCTATTACAAATTGTGCTATTGTAGATTTTTGCTTGGATACATAAAAGTGGAATTGCAGCTGGGCGTGGTGGTGCACACCTGTAATCTCAGCATCGGAGAGTCTGAGGCAGGAGGATCGCAGCAAGTTTGAGAACAGCCGGAACTATACAGTGTGACTCTGTCTCAAAAAACCGAAACAAACGAATGAACAAACAAACAAAAACCAAAAAAGTGGAGTTGTTGAGTTGTGGTATAATTAATTCTACAAGAAACTGCCAAACGAAAAGGCTGTACCATTTACAACCCCATCAACAATTATGAGAATTCCAGTTCTTCTGCATCCTCAGTAGCAATTGATATGTTTTAAAATTTATTACTTTTTATTAATTTTATCAATTATACTTTTCTAGTAGGGGTATATAATAGTAGTACATCACTGCAGCTTTAATTACAGTTCCTTAATGACTGATGATATTAAACACATTCTCATGTGCTCATACCTTTTTTGGTGAAGTAATCTGTTCAAATCTTTTGCCCACTTAAAAAGGGTGTTCTCTTTTTATTATTGGGCTATAACGATTCTTTATCTAGGATACATGTTTTTCACCAGAATGGAATCTTGCAAATATTTTCTCCTAGGTGATGCCTTGTACTTTCATTTGTTAAATTGGGTCTTTCAAAGAACAAAAAATTTTAATTTGAATAGCATAAATTTTTATCAAATTCATTTTTTATGATTTGGGCTTTTTGTGCCTTATCTAAAAAAGTCTTTGCCTACCCCAAGGCCTCAAAATTTTTTTCGCTGTTGCTTGCTTGTTCTAAAAGTTTTAGCTTTTATATGTGGGTCTGTGATCCATTTTAACTTTTACGTGCTATGCAAAAATAACTTAAAATGGATTTTTAGCTCAAAAATTATTTTGCCATGTAGCTGTCCAGTATTTCTAGTACTTATTTATTCTCAAACTTCTCCTTTTCCCACTAATTTCCTTGGCAACTCTGTTGAGAAACCATTCACACACACATTGGTGAGTATTTCTGGCACTTTATTTGGTGCTGTTGATCTATTTGTCCACCATTAGACCAATACTACACTGCATTGGTTTTTGTAACTATGCAGTTTCAAGCCTTCAAATCAGGTAGTCCTTGTTTCTCTTTTTCAAAATTGTTTCTAAAATTTGTATAGAAAAAGTAAAGGATTTTAGAATCAACTTTTAAATTGCTACAAAACCTTTTGGACTTTGGATTGGGATTATATTGAATCTGTGGATTAATCTGGGGAGAACTGATATCAACAATATTGAGTTTTCTGGCCCATGAACGTGGTTTATTTCCTTTCGTATTTATGTCATCTTTATTTTCTCTTGTCATTATTTTGTAGTTTACTACACAAATCATGCACCTTTTCGTTAAGATTTTCCCCTAAGTAGTTCATGTTTCTTGATACTATTATAAATTATTTTCTTTTCATTTCAACTTCCAATTGTTTATTAGTACACTGAAATACAGTTGTTCCTGCTACATTTACCATCTGTTCACTAAAAGACTGAGACCTTGCTGAACTTTGTTATTAGTTACACTACCATTTTGGTACTATGGGAACTCTATTGTACTTTACGATGGAGAGCTTGCTCTCTGATCTTGTCCCTCTCCTAGCAGACTGTTTTAGTTAGTGATAGGCTTATGGTAGGCTCAGCAGCTCTCTCATTCTTCTAATTCCATGTGCCTTGTCCTTGAGGTGAGTTTTTATTACCCTTGTGATGTTCCTTTCCCCTCTCTTTTTTGACAGCCAAGCATTGCCTTGTAGATGTGGCAGGTATTTTGTATGGGTACCTATGGAATAAAGTATACAACTGAGTATGAACTCCCCTTTGTTTTGTGCCCCCAACTATTTTGAACTGACACTCGAGCCCACGCTTAGTCTGTAGTGGTTAACACATTAGTTGATTTCTTCTTGCCCCCTTGTATGGTAGTGTCCTTTCCCTCTTGTACCCTGCCTAAGGTAAAATAGTTTGAAGTCCTCCCTGTCCTTGGAGGAATTTTATCTTCTTCAAAATATCATTTTGTTGTCTTAACAACTGCAATCATTTGATGGGTTCACAAGTTGTAATTTTTTAGATTATACTATTTTCCCTCATTGTTAGACTGAGAGTGACATTTCCTTGTAGTCACTTTCTACAATGGAGCTAGCCAAATGCCAGTAATAAGTGCTTAAGGATTGCATCTATGTCATGAGAAAGATTGCTGTGTAATTTTCCTTTCTTGTAATAGCCTTGTCAAATTTTATATCAAGGTTATGCTGATCTCATAAAATGAGTAAGCATATGTTTCTTCCTTTTTATTTTCTATTTTCTCTAAAAGTGTTATGAGAATTGTTATTTTTTAAATGTATGGATGAATTCTCCAGTAAGGGGTATGTCTAGGATTTTTCTATTTAGGAAAGTTTTTGAAAGTAACATACTTAATTTTTTTTTTATTTTAAAGCAAATTTAAAAAAGAACAATATCAAATTGCCAACAACATAGACAAAAATAAAACAATGCTAAAACAATAATAATGACATAGGGGCCAGGTGTGGTGGCTCACGCCTGTAATCCCAGCACTAAGGAGGCTGAGGCAGGAGGATTGTTGCAAGTTTGCGGCCAGCCTGGGCTACAAAGTGAGCTCAAAGCCAGCCTGAACTGCATAGCAATACCCTGTCTCAAAAAGACCAAAAGAAAAAAAAAATGACAGGGTTTCAGAACAAAATGACAGGGATTAACAGTGGTTGTTATATTACATATTTTTATCTTGATCGAAGTTGGTCAGATTACCAGATGTAAGAATCCAAGATTAATCAAACGATTAAAGAGAATAAAACATAAAAACAAAAAGCTATAAATGATACTTAATTTTAAAGAATAGTATTAGATTCACAGAAAAATTGACTAGAAAGTTTAGGTTCTTGTATGCCCACTTCATCTTGCAGGTACTTTCTTCTATTATTAATATCTCACATTGGAGTGCTGTTTAATACTGATTCATTATTATTCATTCACTGAAATCTCTGGTTTTTACACTAGGGTTCACTCTTTGTGCTGCACAGCTCAGGTTTGACAAATATATAATGTTATAAATTCAGTATTCCAGCATCAAATAGGATAGTCTCGCTGCTCTAAAACTTCTCTGTGCTCTACCTGTTCATCCTGCCCTTGGCTGTATCTTTCAGAGTCAGGCTACCAGGGATCTTTTTATTGACTCTAAAATTTCGCTTTTAAGAATGTCATAACCGGGGCTGGGGATTTAGCTCAGCGGCAAAAGCGCCTGCCTGGCAAGCGCAAGGTCGTGAGTTCGGTTCCAGGTACCGGAGAAAAACCAAAAAAACCAAAAAAAAAAAAAAAAAAAAAAAGAATGTCATAACCCTGGCACTTGATTAGGGCTTAGCAAATAATTTGTAACTTCCATAGATGTTTCCATACTATATTCATTACTTTTATTGTTACTGTAACAAAATACCCAAGGTAATGAATTAAAAATGAGAAAAAAGAATGTCATATAATTGTAATTATACAGTATATGGTATTTTCACTGGCTTCTTTAACTTACTAATATGCATTTAATATTCTTCTTTAATATCTTATTAAAACTGGCTTGCTGGCCAGTTTTTTCTTCTAATAAATAATATATCATTGTATGGATATAATATGGTTTGTTTATCCGCTGACCTGTTGAACTATATTTTCATCATTTCCAAAGAGCGTTATGCTTAAAGCTGCTGTATCAAATAAGTTGGACACACATGTTTAAATATCACATTCTTTCTTTTGTGTAAATAAATGTAAATAAGGACTGATATTGGGATGATAGATATTGGGACGTAGGAAGAAAATGTTCAAATAGGAAGGGGAACAAGGGAGTGGAGAGCAGGAGGGAAGGAAGGAAAAAGAAAAAAAAAGAGACTAGAAGGAAACAAATGGAAATAAAGAAGGGGAAATAAGAAGGGGAAGAAAGGTGAAGAGAAGGAGGGGAATGTGGGAAAAAAAGAATAAAGATATATTATGTAGAGATGCAAATTGCCAGTGATGAATGTGATCATTATGTATATCAAAAGTGTACCAATGATTAATTTTAAAAATAATGCTACTGTAAACATTCATTGAAGGTTATGTGTGGATATAATTTTTTATTATTGTTGGTAATTACCAAGGACTGTGATTGCTGTATTGCATGGTAAGATCACTATGGTTAATTTATAGAAGAATGACCACCTGTCTTCCAAAATGGCATGGCATTTTACATTCCTAACAATAGTGGATGAGAATTCCTGTTCCACTACATCCTCACCAGCATTAGTTGTTATTAGTGTTTTGGATTTTAGCCATTCTAACGTGCATTGTGATAACTCTTTGTTGTGATTTGCAGTTTGTTAATGGTATCTGGTATTGAGCATCTTTTCATGTTTATTTGCCATCTGTATGTCTTTTTCTATTTGCTTGCTTTGCTGAGATGACTATTTAAATCATTTGCCCTCTTTTTAATTGGTTTGTTTTCTTTTTGTTGAGTTTTAAGAATGTGTCTTATAGTTTGAGTTCAAGTCTTTTTAAAAAATTTATTGGTACATTTTAGGAATATATAATGATCACATTCATCACAGAGAATTTATACCTGTACGTGATATAACTTGATTCTTTTTTTCCTATTACCCTACCCTCCCTTCAGTCCCTTCTCCCCTCCCACTTACAAGAGCTTTGTTTCCATGTTTTCCTTCTTTTCTCATTTTTTTTACTTTTCCCTTCTTTCCTTTTCCACTTTCCCTTCCTTTGCTCCTCTCTGCATTTGAACATTTTCTTCGTATTTCACAATACCTATTAGCTATTTTGGTCCTTATTTACACATTTGGTTTCTCATACCAGAGAAACAATGCAGAATTTACATGTGTGTCAGCTTTATTTCACCTAAGAGTATGGTATCAAAGTGCATCTATTCACCTAGAAATGTCTTAAGCTTATTCTTCTTTATGGCAGACTAGTACTCCATTGTATAAAAGAATCATATCTTCTTTATCCATTCACCAGTTGATGGGCATTTGGGCTGGTTCCAAGATTTGGCTATTATAATCTGTGCTTCTGTAAACATGGTTATGCATATATTGCTGTGGTATGATGCTTTTAATTCTTTCGAGAAGATGCAAAGAAAGGGTATAACTGGGTCAAATGGAACTCCTAGGTTTTTTTTTTTAGGAATCTCCACATTGATTTCCAAAGTGATTGCACTAGTCTATACTTCCACCAACAATGAAGAAATGTTTCTTTTTCCCACAACCCTGCCAGCATTTGTTATTGGTTGATTTCTTGATAATAGCCCTTCTTTCTGGAGTGAGATGGAATCTTAGTGTTTTAATTTGCATCTCTGGAATGACCAGTGATGTTGAACATGTTTTTGTATGTTTATTTGCTGTTTCTACTTTTTCTTCTGAGGAGTGTCTTTTCATTTCAGATGCCTATTTTTGGATTGAGTCTTTAAATTTGGGACATCTGATTTTTTTGAGTTCTTTTTATATTTTAGATAGTAGTCCTTGGTCTGAGGAACAGCTAGCAAAAATTTTTACCCACAGTGTGGATTGTCTCTCAATCTGTTGGTAGTTTCTCTTACGGTGCCAAAAGTTCCCGTGTTTGACTTCCAATTTTATCTATTTCATTGTGTTCCAGCCTTGTCCTGGGTGGGCTGGGGGTCTAGAGTTGGATTTTGCTTCTGAATCTTGTCATTTTCTTTTTTCTCTTTTTTATTTTATTTTGTTTTGTATGTTGATGCTTGCCAATTTCTTATGATAGCCTTGTCATTAGTATTGAAGCTTCTCTAAGAAATGTCTTTCTTCAGGGATGTCCTCTAGATATAGGTCATTCTTTATAGCTATCCCAAGAACCTACCTTCCCAATTTGTAAAGTTACTATTTGGCTCAGCCCCTAGTCCTTGGGTACTGGGTTGTGGTGGTGATTATGACCCAATGCAAGCATAGCATTACCATACAGGGGAGAAAAACGGATTATAACATGTATGACATCCTACCCAAAGTAGTACAATTAGTAATAGCAATAATTTCAAGTATAGTTTAACTACTGACAAACTATGGTAACCATTAACATGCTACCTTGAACCACAGGAGCAAACTCTAAAGTTATATAACAAAATCAAATATATACCATGTACTTGTATCAAGTGATGGAGTGATTTTTGCCCTTTTATGAGGGGCAGGGGGTTAAGATGGGTAGGGGACAGGATAAAATGATCAATGAGTTCAAATGATCACCCAAGTTTTGGGAAACCGGAGGACACAGGAGGGAAAGAATGAAATAGAATGTGAAGGAGTAATCAGAAAGAGAAGAAATAATGTGTACTTACTTGAAAGTTTAAATTGAAAAAATATTTGAGGAAAAAGAGAAAGAGAATCAATAGAAGAAAACAAAAAAGGTAAGAAACCTAAACAGTGAAAAAAAGAAGGAAGAAATAGGGGAATGGAAAAGAAAGGACCAAAAGAAAGAAAAAATGGAGACCCAAGAAAGAGAGAAAAGAAAAAAATCCAAAAACAAAAATAACCACAAAATATAAGACAAAATAAGATAACTTCCAACCAGATAGGAAAAGGATAGCCAATCAAACAGACAAGGGAAAATAAAAGTAAAATACCTCTGGTGTTTACAGATTTGTGATAGTGTCCATGTCAGATCCCAGAAATGTGCTGTGTACTTCAGCCAGGTTTTCCATGTGATTTGTGCTGGGTATGGAGCTGCTCTTGGCTCCTGGATATGGGGGATGGCACTGGTCTTCTGTTGGTGGAGTTCTCCAGAGCCCAAATGCTGGGTCCTCACTGCTGCTTCATATATTTCCACGATGCTGATCTTGCTGATTACTCCACGTGCCTGGACCTGCTGTCCTGGGTCTCATGGGTTCTGGTCAGTCGGCTCACCAAAGGCATCTGTGCACCAACTCACCTGAGGCTGGCCTGCCCTGGGTCTTGTGGATTCTGGTCAGTCTGTCTGCCAAAGGTGTGGGTGCACCTGTGTGCCTGGGACCTGACCTGAGAATACAAGTTCTTGAGGTTGGTATAGATGATCTTTTGGATTTCTGCAGGATCTGTTGTGATTTCACCCTTTTCATTCCTAATTGCATGGATTTGAGTCTTTTCTTTCCTTTTTTTTTTGTGATAAGGTTGGCTAAGAGTTTGTCGATTTTATTTAATCTTTCCAAGGACCAACTCTTCAATTCATTGATTCTTTGTATTGTTTTCTTAATCTCCATTCCATTAATTTCTGCTTGATTTTTATAATTTCCTCACTCATATGAACTTTGGGCTTGACCTACTCTTCTTTTTCTAGAAGCTTGAGATTTGATGTTAAGTTGTTTATTTGAGCTCACTCTGATTTCCTGATATGGGTATTCACTGCTATAAATTTCCCTTGAACTGCTTTCATTATGTTCCATAAGTTGTGGTATATTGTACTGGCATTATCATTTAATGTCTAATTTCTTCTTTTTTTTTTTTTTTTTTTTTTGGTTTTTCTCCGGTACC
>NW_004955443.1:18597145-18634016 GCF_000276665.1 Chinchilla lanigera | reverse complement strand
GATAGGCTTGGGTCTATTTTCAGTTTTTGGCAGGTATTAAGCCAATTTTTCCAGCACCTTGTGTTGAATTTCTGGAATCTTGACTATTGTATTCCTTGCTGTAGATTTTTTTTTATCATGGCAGTTTCAAGTCTTTTATCAGATATGATTTACAAATATTTTCTCCAAATCTATGGCTAATCCTTTCATTCTCTTCAGTATCTTTCTCAGCACAGAAATTTTTAGTTTGTATAAAGTCTAGCATATTATTTTTTCTTTTTTGATATTGTGACTAAAAATTAATTACTAAACCCAAGGTCCTGTAACTTTTCTCTTATTATCTTCCAGAAGCTTTATAGGCTTTACATCTACATTTATAGTTTGTTTGGAGTTAATTTTTATGAAAGGTATAAGGTTCTAGACTCTTTTTCTTCTTCTCTTTTGCCCTACTTCTCATTTCCTTCCTTCCCCCTCCTTCTGTCTCTGTCTCTGTCTCTGTCTCTGTGTCTGTCTCTCTGGATCTCTCCCCTTGTGTATGTCTAATTGTTCTAGTACCACTTGTTGAAAAGTTTTTGTTTTTCCATTGAATTCTTCTTTTTTTTCGTGAAAGATGAATTGACTGGGTTTGTTTTGATCTATGTCTGGGTTTCTCTTCTATGAATCTACTTGTCTATTCTTTCAACAATTCCACAGTGTTTTTTTAACACTGTATGTGTTAAAGTCAGTGTATTCAGTCTTGCCACTTTCTTCTTCAGTATTGTGTTGATATCTTTTAAATTAGTTTCAAATTTAATTGATGTAGGATGACTCAGATATTCTACTCCTTCTATTATCTGTTTTGTAGTTGTTTACCAAAGAATTTGTTCATGTTATTCAGATTATATAAATCATTGACCTAACATTTTATAATAATTTTTTTTAGTATCTGAAAATTTTTTTTCCCATTTCCGACATTTCTGATAGTGGTCGTGTGTGTGTGTGTGTGTGTGTGTGTGTGTCTGTGTGTGTGCGTGCGCGCACAGTTTGGCTGGGGGTTTACCTCATTAAAGCTTCAATTTTTGACTGCTGATTTTCTTTTAATTTCACATTTTATTTTAATCATTATTAATATCCTCTTGCTTTCTTTGGAGTTAATTTGCTGTGCTTTTTGCTCATTTCTTGGGATGGAAGCTTAGCTCCTAAGTTTGAAGTCTTTGTCCTTTTCTAAAACGTAGAGATAAGACTGTAATTTTCTCTTTATGCTCTGCTTTAACTGCATCCCAAAGTTTTAATGAGTTAGATCTTCACCATCCTTTTGTTGAAACTATTTCTTAATATTTTTGTTATTTTTTATTCCCTAGGACTATTTTGAATTATATTGCTTCATTTCCAAGCAGTTTAGTTATTCTTTTTTTATATTTTTTATTGTTGACTTTAGACTGAGGCTTGGTTTGCTAATTTGCTTTGTTTGCCTTATTTGTGGAGGCTTTTATTATAACCTAGCATATAGTCAATTTTGCTGAATATTCCAATGCATCCTTATGAAGAAGGTGTATATACTGTCACTATTGGGTCCCATTATATACATAACTGAGTCAAGTTGGTTATTATGTTGTTCAACCCTTTTATATTATTGTTTTGTTTTTGTTTTCATTTTCACTACTGGGTGTTGAACCCAGGGGCACTCTATCACTGGTCTATATCCTCAGCTCTTTTTATTTTTTATTTTGAAACACGGTCTCTCCAATTTTCCCAGCTGGCCATAAACTTGCAATTCTCGTCTCTCAGCTTTCCAAGTAGCTGAGATTACAGGCATGTGCCACTGCACCTGGAAGACTCTTTTATGTTCTTACTGAGTCTTTTTCAGATTTTTCATCAGCTAGTAAAAAGGTATTAGAATCTTGTACTATGCTTATATATTAGTCCTTGCTTATCCTTGGGGAAATGTTCCTAGTCTCCCTCCCCCAGGTAATGCCTAAACCTTGGCATAGTACTGGACCCTACAAATACTATATTTTTTCCTATACCTGCGTACCTATCATAAACTTTAACTTATCTATTAAGCATGGTAAGAGTTGAACAATAATAACTAAAAATAAATAATAGAACAACTTTCTGAATAAAAGTTTAATTCCTACCCTACTTCTTAGCAACTTCAGCATGAGATTTTTTATTGAAAGTTTTCAATTTTTTACTTAAAAAAGTACTTTATAATTTCATTTGGCATATCTGAATTGCCAGCATCACTACTCTTATATTTGGGCCATTAATAAGAAAATGGTTTAGTTGAACACAAGTAGTTCTTTACTCTGGCCTTGATTTGATAACCCAGACAGCTACTAAGTGGCTAATAATACATAGTCCTCTTTCTCTCTCTCCCTCTCTCTCTTTCTTTCTCTCTCTCTCTGTTTCTTATCTATCTGTCCATCTATGTTAGATACACTGGAGAAGAGGATGATTTACATCTCGGGCAGGAGGGAATGACACAAGATTTCATCACCTTATGTAGTAGGATGGCATGCAATTTAAAACATGAATTCTTATTTTTAGAAATTTCTATTCAATATTTTGGAATTATAAGTTAGTACAAGTAATCAAAACTATGGAAAGTAAAACTGCGGATGAGAGGGGGTATTGCATTTGTCTATTTTTCCTTTATTTTTTCCAATTTTTGCTTATGTGTCTTAGGATATTTTTATTGGTTATATACAGATTTGTACCGTGATATGTTCCTGCTGGGTTAACCCCTTGATCACTATGAAATATTCCTCTATATTTCTAGTAAGGTGCTTATCTTAACATCTGTCATGCGTAGTGTTAGGATAGCTATACCTGCTTTCTCTTGGTTAGCACTTTCATGGCAGGGACCCCACCATCCTTTTGTTTTCACCCTCTCTGTGACTATATTTACAGTATGCCTTTTGAAAACATCATATAGTCATTTCTAGAACTACTACCATTGTAGTCTTTTAATTGTATCATTTGGTCTGTTTACATTTAATGGATTTACTGGCATTTGTGGTTTTATATCTCTAATGTTAATATTTATTATTTGATCCATTTGCTTTGTATTTTGTCTTCTTGATGCATTCTTTTAGATTATTCAGGGCTGGGGATATAGCTTAATGGCACAAGTGCCTGCCTAGCAAACACAAGGTCATGAGTTCGATTCCCAGTACCAAACAAACAAACAAACAAATCCACTTGCTAGATTATTCAAATAATTTTGTTATATTTTCTTTTCCATTACCTTATGTTATTGTTGTTTAGGTAACTACTTTAGAAGTTATTGTATTTATTTTTGATTAAATACAGGTATATGTAGATTATTACTATTACTTCCCTATAATATCATATTGTAATTTAGAACACATAACTCATTTTCTCTTTCTTCCTTTTGTTACTGTTGACATGCATTTTAAATCTATGTACATTCCAAATCCCACAGGTATTGCTGTTATTGTTTTGCAGCTGTAATATTCAGTCAATATTTATTCATTCTTAACCAAACTGGTTTTCACTTTTATTTTTTGTCATTCTTTCCCTTATTTCTGTATTTTCTCTGGGATTATTATTATTATTAGTTTCACCATAAGAACTCTTCCTAGTATTTCTTCTAATGCAGGTTTCCTGCTGACAAATTTCTGGGTTTTGTTTGTTTTTTATATTTTGAGACAGGGTCTTGCTTGGTGGTTCAGGCTGGCCTTGAACTCACTGTGTAGCCCCTGCTGGGCTCTGACTCATGGCAATCCTCATGCCTTGGCCTCCTAAGTGCTTTCCCCACCATGCCAGGCCGTTCCTGTTTTTTGCTGGGGAAATGTTGATGACTGCACCGAAGGCTTAAGCACATGTTCTTCTTATGAGTTACACTGGACCCCAAATTCCTTGCCTATTATTGGTCTGATGATGTCTTTATTTAATCTTAATTTTTGAAGGATTCTCTTTTTCTGCTCATAGATTTCTAAGTTGGAGGCAATTTTCTTTCAGCATGTTGAGGTGTCACACATTATTTCTGTGCTCTGCTGTCTATTGAGCAGTCAGCCATCACTGAATGTGAATGTATGTCCTCCAACCCTACCTGGTTGGTTTTTGCCATTTTATTTCAGTCTTTGGTTTTCTGCAGACTTGTTAGAGTGTACTTTGGTAAGGGGTTGTTGTTTGCATTGTTATTGTTGACTTGATTCATTCTGTTTTGGCTTTGTGGTGCTTCTTAAATCCAGAGTAGATATCTTTCACCGGATTTGGAAAATTCTTGGCAATTATCTGTTCAAACATGTATTGAACCTCATTTTCTATCTCTTTTCTTTCTGAAACTCCAGTTTGTACATTAGACATTGAGTCCCCCATCTCTCTAATAATAGTTTACGTGAATTTTCCTTTTTTGCCCCAGCTCAGTTTAGATAAACTTTTTTAACTTCCAATTTATTAATCTTGCTTTGTGGTGTTAGTCCATCTAAAGAGTTCTTATTCACATAGTGTAAGTTTTAGTCCTGGTTTCCAAATGACTGCAGTTTTCAGATGAAGTTCTCTATTTTCATCTGTTTATCAATTTTTTTTTTAATGTTGTGGGGAGGCTGAACATTGAACTATCATCATTGTTTTAAAGTCCTTGTCCATTAACACCAATATCTGAATCACTCATGGATCTCTTTCTATGGTTGTTTTTCCCTTTTAACTTTTTATCATGTGATTTTATGTAAAGGAATAATTTTATCCAATGCTGTACATTCATCTTAAAAAGTTGTAGCACCTCCTGATGATATCTTCACCTCATAGGACTTGTGACTGGTTACAGTAATCCACTTAGGGAATGTGTTAAGTCTGGGTTTTAGTCTTTCAAGGTCTGTCTTCCTCTGGCTCTTTCTTGGCTCTGCAGGGTTTTGAACAAAGGATTTGATGTATATTATAGATCCTTTCTTCCTTAGGTCCTGTGATGCTTGGAACTAGTCCCCTAAGAGTCTCATGTGTTGAGAGGAGGGGCTGTTGGAAGGTGACTGGACGTGGTGGCACTAGACTTATCAGTGGATTGACCCATGATAATTTATAGTAAAATGTGCTGTCAGGAGGTGGCCTTGTTGGGAGAGGTTTGTCACTGAGACTGTGTCTTTGGAGTGTGTGTCTCCCTCCAAAGCCCCACCCTTCTCTCAGCTTCCTGCTGCCATGAGGTGAGCAGCTTTCCTCTGCCCTGCCCTTCCCCCATGCCTTTTCTGCCTTGGAGCCAGCCCACCACAGACTGAAACCACAGTTCTGTGAGCCAGAGTACACTTCTCCTCCTTACAGTTGTGGGTGTCAGGGATTTTGTCCCATTGACGGGAAATGCTAAGTACTGCAGATCCCAAACTCTACTCTGGCTAGGCTGTCAAAGAGCTTTCTCACTCTTTTCCTGCTTAGGTTTGTAGCCTTCCACCACAGAGTCACTGTATTCATACAATTTGCTGAGAAAAAGCAGTTATATGTTTAAGACTTCTAATGTCTCTGCCGAAGCTCTGCTTATTTTTCTGTCTGCGCTTTGTAGCACTTGGGTAGGTTTGCACAGAGTTTGTCCTGATTCTCAGGTTCTTGTCCATGCTCAGATTAGGCTTAAATCACAGAAGAAACATGGTTATCATAGCCAGTTCGTCTCTTGAGATTTTCACTTATCACTGTAATTCTTAGCAACTCTCTTTGGCCTTCAAATTGTGTGTGTGTGTGTGTGTGTGTGTGTGTGTATTCCATGAAAGGGATTATACTATTTGTTCTAGGCAGGGATGCTAATCAACTACCAGCTACTCCATACAATTTAGAAATATTCATCCCATTTTGTGAGGGTTGAATGGGAAGGTGCTCTGTAAAAGGAAATCTGAGTGTTGTTTAAAAGTCCAAACAAGCTGAGTGTGGTGATCCATGGCTGTCGTCACAGCAGTCTGGGAGGCTGAGACAGGTGGATCGCAAGTTTGAACGGTGCTGGGGTTTGGAGAGACCCTAGAAAGAGGAAGAGAGAAAGAGGAAGGGAGGGAGAGAGAAAAAGAAGGCAGAGGAAGGGGAGGGAGAGGAAAAGAAGGAAGGAGGGTGAGTGAGCTGGGGATATAACAACATGCAAAGATCCTGGGTTCAGTCGCCAGTACTGCAAAAACTAAAATGAAAGCCAAATCAGATATTTCTTTACTTAAAACCTTTGGTTCTTCTCATTGCCCTTTTATTTGGCCTGAGAAGTTGTGACAGTCTGGCTTTTGCTCACTTGATTGCTTGTGGTGCTCTGCCCTTCACATTCCCTTCTGCAGCCATAGCTGCACAAGCTGTTTCCTATGCTTGTGTATACATATGAAACATTGCCCTCACTTTACCCGGATAAATTCCCCTTCCTTCTTTATAGTCAGTCTCCATGACCTCCCAGCTTAGGTTAGTTCTTTTTTGTGATTGATTGCACCTGGTATTTTTTTTTTTATTATAATCATACCAATATGTATTCAGTGTCTGTCTTCTGAACTGAATTATAATTGTCCTAGGAGGCTGGAAGATGACATGTATTTCTTGTTCTGCATTCCACACCTAGCATAGGCAGTGGTACAGGATCGGTGCTTGTCTTGGTTACTTTTCTCTCGTTGCTGAGACAAAATACCCAACGCCCAAAATGAAGGAAGGAAAGGTTTATTTAGCTTACAGTTTTTTGGAGGTTTCAGTCCATACTTGGCTGGCTCCGAGGCAGAAGGTAGCAAAGCAACAAGAGCAAAGGGGGGAAATGGCAGCCGAACAGCAAACAGCCAGAGCAAACGGGAGGAATGGCGGCAAGCAGCTTCTTGCCCTCCCTTACACTGTAAACAGGCTGCCCCCACCTAAGGGGCGTGTAGCTCTCACATAATCTTTGCCCTCCTCTTCCACAGGCTCAGGATGTATACAAAGTAAGTATCCTGGCTTCCCGCTGAGTCACTGAGCCAAACCTCTAGACTCCCCAAGTTGACACAATGTATCGACCATAACAGTGCTCAACTTGTATTTATTAAATGCAGTAATTTTCCATTCTTTTTCTTAAAGTTCATTCTTAACTTATGTATGGATTACCTATTATGTGCCAGATGATTCACTAGATAATAAAAGATACTCAAATTATCCTTGCCCTTAAGGATTTCAAATTCTTTTGTGGAACTCTGTTTTCTTTGAGATCAAATTTGAGATCTAATAAATTAATAGCTGTTTACAAATTTGTGGGAAATCTTAAGGTTTCAGAAAGTAAAGTGTAATGGCAAACCATTTGCATTTCAGAATTGCAAATAAGTGATTCAGGATCTGTATGTAGGAAAACCTTATTTTGTGATTACTGCCTTGAAGAAAATTTTTATTCTCTAGTTAATTCTCACAAGCTCTCCTTGTGATCATTAATTTATTGAATAAGTTTTTATTGAGACTCTACTATATGTCAAACACAATTCTGGCCCCGTCGGATACAATAGCAAATAAAATGAAAGTATACTGTTATAGAGAGGTAATTCTCTTATAAATAAAGTCAGGTCCATAATTCTCCAAAATGTGGGAATTATTTATGTTTAGAAATTCATATTTTTTTCAAATTTTAGAAAGTTAACTCAAGTATATTCTATGTACTATTTACTATTCCTATCAGGGTCTGGTAGCACTTTGTAATTATAAATATATTCATATTTCTGCAGCAAAGTGTGAATTTTCATACTGCCTGATGAAGTAGGAGTATAAATAGTCACATATCAGTTCAGGTCAGATCAGGTTTTGCCACCAATGAGTTCAAGTCAGGACAGATTTTGCCATCAGTTTAGTTGTGGAAAAACTTTTGGTTTCTAAAGGTTTTCAAGTTTTAGGATTTGCCATAAAGAATTATGGATTTGTACATATAAATCAGGAGGTTAATTGCCTGGAAGTAATGGAAAGTTGGGCAAGGGAATAGGGAGGTAAAGCAGCATAAAGGGGTGATTACATGAGAAACTCAGGAACACAGATCTGGCTAGTTGTTAAGTAAAATAAAAGGTTGGTAATACTATAGACTCGTACTTTAAAAGAATCTATATCCTTTTTTGTGGATATTTTAAAAAACAATGCAAACCAGGCATGTAGTGCTCATCTTTGGTTTCAGCTACTTAGGAGGCCGAGGCAAGAGGATAATGAGTCCCAATGTCAAAAAACAATGCAGTCTTGGACTTGGAAATCTTGGACTATCAGCTTTGCTTTTGTATGTATCAGTTAATACAGATGTTTAATAGAAATCAGATGATTCTTAAAAGGTAATTTATAATAAATTCTGATAAACTTTTAAATAACTGGCTATTTATTTATTTGCCTTTTACAGTTTAACCAGGAGCATATTTTCCTGCTGCCTGCATCTTCTGTACACTCTTTTATTTTCTCATTTTGAATGTTGTGTTAATTTTTTACTAGTGTGGAAAAACACCTGAGAAAATCAACTTGAAAAAAGAAATACTTATTTTGGCTCACGGTTTCAGAGATTTCAGTCCATGGTCATCTGGCTCCACTGTTTCTGGCTCCACTATGCATGAGGCTGAACATCATGGTAAAGGATCATGTGGTAGAACAAGTTACTTACCTCCTGGCAGCCAGGAAGCAGAGGGGGAAACTGAAGAAAGGGCAGGGAACTTGATACTTCCTTCAAGGACATGCCCCCCCCCCGTGACCTCCTTTCTCCACTGGGCCCCATCTTCTAGTAGCCCATTCAGCTAGGATTGATCCACTGATGAAGTGAGCACCATCATGATCCAAACACCTCTCTAGGCCCTACCTCTTAACATGGCTTATTGGAGAAAAAGCCATCAATACGTGAGTCATTGGGGGATACTTCATATTTAAACTATAGCAAATATACTCAGAAATTGCATAGCAACTTAATTAGAAAAATAAAATTGCATGGAATATTTGAAAGCCAAATATAAGTGATTTTTAGATTTTCCGCAGGCCTCTGGCTCTTCTCTTTTAGCATATATAATTTAAACCCTGATGATACTTTATTTAACATATTGTCTTATATATTAAAGTCTTCTCAAAAGAGGGCTTTTGTTTTCTGAATATTCCTGAGTTATTTTGTTATGAAGTTAACCTGCATCTTAAAATTGAATTTTCTTATTCATCTTTTAGATACTCTGGTAATAGTCTGATTCTAAATTTGCTATCTAATACCACATCAGCATTGTTATTTTGTTTTGTCATTACTTGTTTGTATTTAAAATGGATGTTGTATAAAACCCCAAATGTTATTTCCATCCCATTAAGTATTTAATAAGTCTTGTTATTCAGATTATCATTAAAAATAATACAATTGTGAAAGGAAGAAACTCGAAAGAAGATAGGCTTTGGCGAGCAAAGGAATGATACAACAATAGGTTGTTGTCATGTCTCAAACCCCAGAGCGTCTCAATAGTAATGTCTTCTACTAAAAAGCTTATGAAATTATATCTCAGCCACTTGGAATATATATTGTTATTGAACAGCTTATGCCATAATTAGAGATTCATATAGTCTACATTTTTTGTATCTCTTTGGTTAGCTACTGATTGGACTACTGCAATTAATACATAAGTGAATAATTCAGGAACTCTGAATTTGGCATGAAGCAGGGAGTGATATTATCCTTACCCATTTCTACTTTGGGTACTGTCGTGTCCTTTAATCTTGGAAAGTAGGCAGTGAAGAAATGAATGATAGTGTACAGGATTTCAACATAAGGAAATTCTTATCTGAGTGCAATACATGTACTTGAGCTGTAAGATAAATATTAAAATGTAGGTTTGTCTTGTATCAGTACATTTCCCCATGTTTTCTTTCAGCAGTGAGTTGCTTGGAAGAGTCATGTAACCCTTCTGAATTAGTAAGGCCAAGTTGAAATGAGAGGGAGAAGATTGGTTACTAAATGTGAACTGAAGGCCATTTTAGGCATAAAGTGTACCATGAAATGAAACTAAGAAGTAAAGATATAGACAAAGGCAGGTAAGACAGCCACTCTTGGTAGAAAAGCGGGTCAGCTTGGGAACGTCAGCAAAAGAAAGCGAGTTAGGGCTCCATCTTCGGGTGAAAGAAACCAGAGCAGGGCTTCAATTACATAACACAGATTGAGTATTAGATATGGTCAGCTTTCACAGAGCCCAAACTTCCAATTTGAAACTAAAACTTATTCCTGGCTACGATGTGTGTCCACTGAGACTATTAAGATTGCAGAAACAAGTCTGATCTATAATTTTAGAAAGAACCAATTGTATTAGGAAGAAATGGAGATACCGAATTCAACATGTTTTAATTGAGCATCTCCTCAGTGGGCTCTTGAGAGAAATTAGACAAAGTCCAAAGCAATTAACTTAACGACAAGGATGTTTGGAAATTGTGGAAAAGGAAAAGGCATGATATCATTTTAATGGCACTTTATTAGCTCTTTGTTTATATTCATAAATACACTGAGTTCCTAGAAATGAGGGAGAATGTCTTTTCTTTTTTCCAGCTGGCATATAGGAATCATTTAGTTAGTTACTGAAAGAAAAATGCAAATGAACAGGTATAAGTACATTTAGGGGAAACGGCTGGAGGTTCACGATGTGCTGTGTAACACTCCCGGTGGGGCAATGGGAGTAAGATCCCAATGTTGGAACAGGCTGGACTACAGGTTTCTGTTGTAAGCCTTTCTAGACAGATATGATTACAGAAATTGGGTGGGACAGATTTTTAGAGAATTATAAATTTCTGAATGAGTTTGCTTTGAGTTTGTGCGGAGTAAAAGGTTATAGATGTATGCTGAGGGTGGACTCATAAAGTTGTTTTTTAGGGAACATCAGTCTGGCACTGGTAAGCTGGTTAGACAGGATCAGAAGGGTGCTTTAGCTTCATCATCTACTTTTTTCCCTTAAAAAGTGTTATATTGGATCTTTTGCTTTTCCACAAACTGATGGTACACAAACTCAACTCCTTTGCTCAGTCTGTCCACTCAACCTATATTGCTGTGCTCCCCTTTTTCAATTTTTTTCTGTAAGAATTAATTGTTCCTTTTGAGAGGTTTTTATTTTGAAAGCATATACAGTAGTGTAGTACAGTGGTTCTGTACTAGTGTGGTTTGTGGGCCCCTGGTAGTCCCTGAGAGCACTTTAGAGCAAAACTATTTTATAATAAGACTCTCTTGCCTTAGGTGTTGTGCAGACTTTTACGCTGACTGTATAAGTGCAATGGCAATGAGTTTAACTGCTAATATGCAAATCAAGGAACTGATACCAAACTCTGCTAGTAATTGTTATATTCTTCAGCAGCACATATTACAGTAGGGGAAAAAAGAGACAGTTTTCCTTTGCACTTAATGAAATAGTGCATTATTAATTTTAACAACTCACTTTCTGCATACACATTTTTATACTATTCTGGTCAGTGAATGGAAAGTACACGTACGTAAGTCATTTCTGCAGCACACTGAAAGAAGATGGTTATGTAGAAGAAAAGCACTTAGGAAATTATTGGAGTTACAAGATGAACTGTTTTGTAAAAATGGAACACTTGAAAGGGTGACTAAAAATTTTCTTATTCATCCATATATATTTATGCATACTCAAGGATGTTGTTATTTATAAAATTTATAGTTATTTAATTATGTGACTTTTTTTCAAAAAGGAGAAAAGTGAGCCTGTGACTTCAAGCAAAGTCATTATGTATTGACAATAATAAAATTCAAGCTTTAAATACAAATTAGATTTTGGAAAACTTATTTCTACCACTTTGAATTGGGCGGCTTCCAAAACTTGAAAACTTTTTCAATGACTTTGGTGGTGATATTAATGAATGTTCCTTTTTGATATTGTTTAATGCAATGTTTTAATTAAATAATTTAGTTAACTTATTGCACATGCACGATTTTACAGAATCACATATTGGGTGAAAGATTAAAGTACAAGGCCAGCTAGTGCATTTTTATGTTATGGAGTATGAAAAATTTATTGATGTATGATTCCACATCACAACTAAATTTTAGAAAACTACTGCTTATGAATTTTTGGTGTATAATATCTCTACTTATTTGAAAAATATAGTAAAATACGCCACCTTTTTCACATTATGTATATATGTGAAGCTAGGTTTTGGTTTTCATGTACATTAGCCAAAACAACATAGCATCCAGATTATATATCATGATAATTCAAGAATCCAATTGACTTCTATTATGCTAGACAGTAAAGAGATTTGCAAAAGTCTAAGACAATGCCCTTTTCTCACTAATTTTTCTCTCTGAACTAATACTTTAAATAAAAATGCATAAAATCATATATAATGGGCTTGTATTGGTATTTTGAAATGAATTGGATGATTTTTATATTGTGGTAAAATACACATAAAATAAAATTTGTCACTATAACCATTCAGTGTAAAGTTCCTTGGCATTAAGTATGTTCACACTGTGATGCAGCCATCACCACCATCTAGCCCCAGAACTGTTCCATTGTCTCCAACTGAAGTCCTGTGCCCTTAAAAAAATACCTCCCCAATCCTTGGCAACCACCATTCTACTTCCCTTCTGTATAAGTTTGACTACTCTGGGTATAAGTGAAATAGTAGTGTCTGACTTTTTGTGATTTGTTTTATTTCATGGTTCCCATGGTTGATCCACGTTATAAACACGTGTCAGGATTTTGTTTGTTTTAAAAGGTTAAATGCTATTCCATTGCATGTATATATGATATTTTGTTTATCCATCCATCTGTCTATAGGTATTTGGATTATTACCTCATTTTGGCTATTGGAAATATTGCTATGAACATTGGTGTACAAGTATCTGTTCAATTCCCTACTTTCAATTTTCGGATATGTAATCAGAAGTCAAGTTCATGACTTATATGGTAATTCTATGCTTGATTTTTTTTAAAGGAACCACTGTACTGATAAACAATTATTTTAAACTTCTTTTTAAAAATTTTAATTGGTACATGTTTAAGTACATAATGATTAGATTCGTTGTGGGGAGTTGGTGCATATACATAACACATCCTAATTCTTCTTACTCCCCCTTCTGTTTCTTTTTAATTTCCAGTGCTGTGTCAGTAATCCACATAAACAAAAACACTCTGAAGTCCTCTGTAATTTTTAAGAGAATAAGAAAAGGTTGAGAGTCAGTGGCCTGGTGGAATGAATGCAATAGGTCAGTTGGATTAAACTCTGTGGGGTCGTAAAAGACTGTTGTAAGGGCGGTGGGATGGTAAGAAGACTACCGTAAGAAGAGATCTTGGAGAACCTGGGAATACTGTACACGTGCCCTTGAGAAGAGATGCTTTGGGGAAGAAACAATAGCTAATATTTATCACAGAGGAGGGATTACATTTATTTTCTGTGACCCCAGGGTGGAGGGAGTAGTGGTAGCAAATGTTAAGGGGAGTAAATTTTCCTAATAAGGAAGAACTGTCTAACTGAATAGTTTAAGGATGGAAGTGAATAAGGTAGAGATTTAAAGAGTTTCTAAGCTAAAGCGCTAGTTTCCTTAGGTGTGGTGGTGCACCCCTGTAATTTCAGCACTCAGAAAGCTGAAGCAGGAGATCACCTTGAGTTTAAGACCAGCCAGAGCTACATAGTGAATTCAACACCAGCCTGAATTACATAACAAAATCTTGTCTAAAAACAAAACAAAACAAAACAAAACAAAAGAGCAGTTTAGTGTTTCTAAGCTAGAAAATCACTTGGCAATGGAGTCAGGCCTTCCATGGTTAGTTTTTTGGTTTTTTTTGCGGGGGGGGGGTATCAGGAATCAAACTCAGGACCTCTCACGCTTGCCAGACAGGTGCTGCATCACTGAGCTCAGTTTCAGGCCCCATGATTAGTTGACACAGATAAACTTTACAGTTCCTTTTAACTGTGACATTCTGTAATTCATCAGCATTGAAGGAGAGGCAAAGTCCAGGATTAGCATTATCAGAAGCAGAGAGGTTGGGGCTGAGGTGGAGAGAATTAAAGGATCCCTGGGACTCTTACACACTGCGCCGCTTTATGCTGCATGGACTACTTAGCCTCAGCTTACCGCCCAGCTTCTTTGGCTCAGCTGCTACTTCAGCTGCTTTGCTTCTCTGGTTTCTTTCCCTCACCAAGATTAGAAATTTAAGATTGCTAGCTGCAAAGCTTGGTTAAGACTGTTCTAGTAGAGAAAGAAATCAGATTTATGTGTGTTTGTTGGTAGGAGGAAAATCATATGTTTTTAGGGATGCCAAAGGGCAGAGGATGTCAGAATCATCATAAATAAATGGGCGAAGGATGTATGCAAGGGCCTAAGTGTGAGTTTTCTGTTTACTCTCTTGCTAGAGTTTATCTTAGCTCTTATAGTGAGGCAGTGGCATTTTGTTTAAAAGAAGGTTTAACTTTCATTGTAGATATTTTTAAAATCTCTATCTCCACCCCCACTAACTCCCTTCCCAGACAGTGTATTCCAAATATTTAATCCTTTGCATCTGGGCACATTTTCTATTTTATAGCACACTAACTTTAATTTATATTGGACTACATAGTCCAAAAATGACTGAAAGTTTTTCTTTTTGAGATTTATAGTATTTTAGTTTGAATATTATTTTACCCATTGAATAAAATAGAAAACTAAGGTGCAGAGAGGTTAATGATTTGACCAAGCAAGTGACTCATTTCGTACCAAGTGCTTTTCAAATTCTATTTCATACATCCAAAAAGTTCTATTCATTTAAATATTTAATTAATTATACTAAGAAACAACACTTTCAAATCATTAAGGATCAAATGTTTAGCGTACAGGATACCACTCTGCTTCTAAATTAACTTATTTTTAGAAAGATCCCAGAAAAAAACTGCTTCTCTTATCTGTCTTCATGTATTTGGTATAGGTTCCAAGTGTGTTATTGATGAGCAAAGACGCATTGCTGCGCTGGTCTCAAATATTTAGGCTTGAATGCGTATGCTCCTATCCATTGTGTAGGTGAGGGGACAGCGGCAGGAGTGTGCTATGCTTGGCATTAGCCAGCGCAAGCACAAGTGCAGGTGCTTAGCACGGTCCCTACTGTGGTCTGCTGCTGAAGTGTGTGACAAATCAGCCAGTGGTACCCTGTGGCAGTAAGACCATGTTACACCTGGTGTTAACAGTTGTAAGTATCAGAAGCTGTTTGTCTGAGTTTTGCATTTGTGATAAATAACTTTTAGGTTTACCTCCCCACCAAAAAAATTTCTAAGTACTTCTCTTTCAATTTCCTGTATCATTTTAATTTGGGAGTGTGCTGAGATTGCCAGGAAAGCTATTTGAAAATGCTAACACTTAGCTCTGTGAATCAGGAATTTTTCCTCTATGCTGAACAACTAAAACAGCATAAAAAATAAATTCGATATTGAAGCTGTCTCTGAAGAAAGTTATACCTTCCCATTGTCAGCTATGAGGTTACTCAACCAGAAAAGGCTCATTAGTTTCACTGTGTAGTAATACCACTGCAGTGTGCTTTCTACAGTAGAGCTGCTAATAGTGTTTAGATTTCATTTGCAAAAGGGATTTTTTCCTGCTACATAGTGTTTCAGAACTGCTGTGCCTACCATGTTGTTCTCCTGTCACTGACCTGCTTTAGCTTGGATGGTCAATGAATTAGGTTTGCTTTTGGTGTAAAAATAAGTATGTCTAGGGAGTGTAATGACCTTGAAATATTGAAAAAATTTTTCCCTCTTGAAATTCCATAAATTGTGTTATTTCTGAATCATTTCCAAATATAGGCTAGTAAAATAAAGTTTATTTCCTTTTGCCTTGGTCCTTTTGAATAATGAGCAGGGATTTTTACAGCTTTTAAAATCTTCCCTGGGAGACTGAAAACCATTCTGTTCAGTTAAAAATAATTTTATGAAGTTCCTTGTTTATTTTGGTTGGAAACTGGCTCAAAATCGTAGACCTTGGTTGGTTAATACAATTTTGTGAAGCAACAATTAATGCCAGAGTAATGCTTGGGAAATGAAGATGTGGTCCTTGTCCTGGAATTTATACTCTAGTCAAAAAGTTAAATTAGTAACTGAACACTGAGCTGAACATTGCATTGCAATCTGTTATGTGCTGCGACAGAGGAACATAATGTTTTACCTTTGCTGGTTGGAGTTGGGAAAGGAGCGATATGCGAGGGATGCTGTAGAGGCTACTAAGTGGTTGCCAAGGTGGCAGAGGAGCACTTCCGCCTGAGGAAGGGCGTGAATAAAGGGTTGGAGCCCTTAAGGGACTTGATGAGTGGAGAATCAATGAATAAGGTTCACTGTGACTGGAGGGCAGTGTGTGTGGTTGTGTGATAAACAGAAGATGGTAGCTTGGTAGAGCAGCAGCAGGAGATGAATTTTTGCAGACAAGTTTGGTGTATATTGTAACAGGTCTCAAATATGCCTGTTGATAAATTTAATTTCTGTGTGTGTGTTGTGGAGAGCTCTGGTCAGGACACTTACATTTTAGGAACAAAGCACTCGATCATAGATTGGAAAAGGGAGACTTTGGTTCATTCATTCAATAAACATTTCCTGAGCATCTGTGTGAAAGTAATTATTCTAGGTTATTTGAAATACAACAATGAACGTGACAAAGATGGCCATCATAGTGGAGTTTAGCAGTGTAACTAGGCAGACAGTATACCATTAAGCTCAATAAATAAATCAATCTTACAGTATTTGATGAGTTAATACATGCTAAGAAAGAAGAAAAAAATAGATTAAAGGGGTTTGGGAGTACCATATGGGAAATAAAGTAGCAAGATGTCCAGTTCAGGGCTGTTGCAGTAATCCAAGTAAGTGATGAAGTCTTAGATTAAAAATGGGACTGTAAGATGGAGAAAAAGAATGGATTGGAAGACATATTTCTTCAATTTCTTTCTAAAATCTTTTTATTATAAAATAGAATGTAAACAAACTATAATGTATTGTTTTACGGTGAATGACTTTGTAACAATTACCCTGTAAAAAAGGTAAACCTTTGCCAGCTATACCCTCTAGTTATACATTCTAATCTCAAACTCTTCCTTCCCGGACAATCTGATGTTTATGATAATCACCTTCCAGCATTACTTGATACTTGTATTATCTGTGTTTCCTTTAGTATAGCTTAGTCTTACAAATTAAAATAATTTCATGCATTTTTAAAGTATTTTAAAATCCGTTGGTTTTCTCCCCTTCTTTTCTTTTTCTCTACCATTTATCAGCTGAGGAATTAGGATATTTGACCTTAGAATTTTCCCCAGCCTGGATTTTTCTGACTGTAAGCATATGTTGCTGCCCAGCATATGTCCTTCATGTCTTGTAAATTTGCAACTGGATCCAAAGCTCTACCAGACTATCTGTAGTAGTGTTCATGTAGTAGTGTCATGGCTATCTGTAGTAGTGTTCCTTCATTGAGAAGCACACACTGTCTAGTTGTCTCTTTTGCATTGTTAATAACTATTTCTGCTCAGTGTTTAGAATTAGCTGTTCATTGGTTGTAAAATTGTGATACTTTGATTATATTATATCTGTTTTAGTTATTAGTTGCAGTGCTTTTATGAAGAGATATTTCCCTTCCTTTTTTATTTGGTTACTTAGTGATTCAATTCCTATGGGAAGGCAAGATTAATGCCTTTCTCTTTGTTTACAGTTTTCAAGGTAATGAGTTAATGCCCTGTGACCCAAAAGTTTGATTACTCTATCAACATTTATTCTCTCCTGAATATTCCTTTGTAGCAAAAGGACTAGCTCATGTTCTAAAATTGGCTCATTTTGTGTTCCAGAGCATATTTGCTGGCTGTTTGGGGGTTCTCTTACTTTCGCATACATCAGACATCCTATTGATTCCCTCTGCTTCATTCCATACAGGTGCTAATGCCACACAGATCTGCATTGGTTTATCCCAGCTGATTTTTTTTGCGTTTGTGGATAGTATCTCATCACTTAGTTATTATAAATGATTTCCTTGGAATTTTGGTTTTGCTGTCTAATTGCTTGGTCTGTTTTATTTTTAAATGTAGAAATTAGGGCTATACAATGAACAACAACAACAAAACAAAAAATTCGCTGCCACCAATGGCATCATTCTAGAAACGAGTTTAGCTATGGAATAGTTAGCATGGAATTGGGAAGAACTGAAACTTCTGACTTGGAAGAACCTGTGCATAGTAATTCTATTGATGAAGATTTAAAAATAGAAGAAAAAGAGCAGGTAGTAAGTGGAAGATCAGATCAATTTGTTATTTCTTAGGTTTGGAATGCTTATGCAATACCCAAATAGAAATAGCTTTTTAAGAAATATGCTTCTAGAATTTGATGAGAGCTTTAGAGGATAAATACTTTGGCAGTGTCCTAAGCCATTATGAATAGGAAAATATTATATATAGTAAAAATTGTAATGTGTCAAACCAGGAGAGAAGAAAGTATTACTTAGAAGTTAAGGAAACATTAATATTAAACATCTATGAGCAAAGTATTGCTTGTATTTTTCATAAATATGCAAACAAACACATTGAGAATCAATCCAAAGGGAAGGCATTGCTCAAAGACCCGTTTACATGGATGAACTGGTATTTTGGTCAATGAGTATAGATGCATATATGTTGGTTAATATATTCAGAGAATGGATTTTTAAAATCTGAGTATCTTTCCTACCTGAGACCCTAGATAAATGCATCAAGTGTTCATCAGCTGTAAGAATGTTTTTTTAGTAGACTGAAGTATACTATCACAGAAAAACTCTTATTTTTAAAGCATGTGAGAAAGTCATCTCTCTTATGAGCTATTCAGATATTTCTAAGGTCCTATAACCTCAAACCAGATTTTTCAAATATTACCTCATATTTGGACATTTCCTTTTAAAATTTTCAGTAGTGTTATACGTTAAACCAAATGATTTACTTTTAACCTCTGTCTTTTCCTTTCTTATTTTTTCTTTTCTTTTTTTTTTTTTTTTTCAAATTAGGCCAGTCTTCAGAGACCTGAAATTAGACTTGAATCACTAAAAGAAGACATAAAAGAATTCTTTAAAATATCAGGTTTGTAATTTTCCCCCTAATTCTTTAAGTATCCCCAGACTGTTAGTCACTTATTCAAAATTAAAAACTGTGGCTGAATAAGTTACTACTGGGGAGAATTGGAACTATCAGATATTTCAATAAAATGGTACAAAAATTCAGGAACACTGTGGAAATGATTGCTTCAGTAATCAATTTTCAATAGTGTTTGTCTTCCTGGTTAAAAATATCCTCAATGTGGGAACTTTGTCCTTAGTTAAATAAATTGCTTTTAATTTTTTACTGTGGCTTTTTTCCTTCTATATTCCTTCTATATTTCTACAAAAAAAAATCTTAATGTTTGTGTACACCAAGGAGAGAGTCTCTCTATACCAACCTCTGCACACAGGAACTAAGATATTACTGGTGGTAACTTGAAAGGGTCTACCTTGTTGTCCAGTTTACTGACTAGTTAATTATAACTAAGTACTTGTGATCTATGTCAGGTGCCAAACTGTTTTTTGCTCTGTCCCTTGGCACATCTGCCATGGCACCTGTGGGGCAACAGCCAAAGATTTTGGCATTCATTATAATAGGAAATCTTCCTCTCATCTTAAGCAAATGTACAAGAGTTTTACTTAAAAATAACATCATAATGATGATTTTACTTCTCAGTATTAGCCAAGAGCTATACTAAGTGTATAGGAAATAATTCCTCACTATTGATTTATACTGTGTCTGGTAGTTGACAAAGTTCTTTCACAAATGAATATGATGGCAAAGTTTTAGTGAGTTAAATTTCATTATGATGTGTACTTATATAAAAAAAAACTAATACGTTCCTACATTTTATTCTTTTTAAAAAAACAGGTTGGGAGAAGAAACTTCAGAATGCTGTTTATAGTGAACTGAATGTGTGAGTTTTTTTCCTGCCTATTTTGAAATATTGTTTTGTTTAGCTATATTTACCTTCTAAGTAATAAAATCAGGTATTTCTATGTACACTGAATTATCATTTATCACTAACCTATATAAGGATGATCATTTATCATTGATTCTACATATTTGCCTAGAATTTTAAGTAAGTTAATGTAATTAAAAGTTACTACAGTCACCAGATGTAGTGGTGCATACCTGTAATTCCAGCACTTGGGAAGCTGAAGTAGGTAGATTGCTGCGAATCTGAGGCCAGCCTGGGCTATATGGTGAGTTCAAGGCCAAACAAAAAAAATACTAAGTCTTGCCTGATGATTGCTAATAAATAGGTGAGGTTTATTATTTTAACCACCAAAAAGCTTATATTAACAATTCATTTATCCAGTATTATCAGGGAATAAGGTATTTCTCTTAAATATTGCAGATAACTGAAGCTTACTAACATTCTTTTCATTGCTGCAATTTTGGATATTAACCTTTTTACAAACGGACCATTCTGAAGATAATTGCATTTTTTCTTTGCAAGATTGGTGTCATAATTAAGAACATCAGTATTTTTGTTTATCTAGATTTACCATCAGGGTAACATCTGTAGAACTATTTGCCATTACAAAAAGTACAGATTCAGAACATTAGCTTTTGTAGTTTATCCCACTATTAATCATTTATTGAGTACCTACCATGTACCAGTACTAAGCTAGATACTGCAGATATTGTATAGAAAAGTAAAAGCAGTACCTCTCATGGAGTTTATAGTCTACCATTCGTGTCTCTAGTTTTCTCTTTTTTATCCCCTTCCTTTTCTTTTTTACTGCTATCACTTATCTGTTTTTAACATTCTCAAGTTTCGAATACTTTCTTTTCTAAGTTACTCATTCTAATCTGTTACCTGGAAATGAGAGAACCCGGCTTCACCAGACTATTTCTAAAATACTCTGGTGAAACCTGTAGACAAATGCTTTTTTTTGGTACTGGCAATCAAACTCAGGACCTTGCACTTGCCAGGCAGGTGCTGTGTCAGTGGGCTATCTCCCTGGCCCAGACAAATTCTTTTCATACAGAATTTTTCTCAGTTAGTGTTTTTACTTCTTCACTTATCACCATCTTCCCAACTTGTTTTTGAATTGTTAAATAACATCTGGTATAAGTGCTGTCTGTTAACTGACAATGACTATGACTGTACCTTTGGTAGTACTAGTCACCAAATACATAGATGTATATCATGACTGGTAAGATTTTTAATTCACAATATGTAATGGATATAATATTATAAATATGTAGTAGAGATGCCTATAATCTTACTCATCATGCTATTTTTGTGATCAGACACATTCCTGAAAATAATTTCATGTGAGTCTACCTTTTTAATTGATGACAGGGACTGTCTTTCATTCATTATTATATCTTTGTTATCCTAAATAATAGTACTTTAGTAAATATTTTAAATAATTTGTTGGTTTTTTTTGTAGGTGCTCACTAATACTATCTTCTTCACTTGGTTTTTGAACAAATAGATAAATGGGAAATTAAATGGCACTTGTATTGTTGATAAAGACTCGGTAGGAGGGCAGAGCTCAATTAGGGAGCAAAGTAAGTCCCTACAGTGAGTTTCAGAATTAAATAGACTTAACATTTCAGTCAAAAGTCAGTGGATCAGGGGGAGCATTCTCAGTGTATTCTTCCCAACTAAGACAGTTGGATAAGGCTCTAGACTTCATCTGGAGTGTAATTTGTGTATGCCGTGAAGAGGCTAGAGTGTTACAGTAATGGAGCTCTTTTCACCTGGCAAGGCACATCGGGAGTGGGAAAGAAGTGTTTCCTGTAACGTAAGTCAGAAGAATAAAGTGAACTTAGTATATTCTGTCACATTTTTTCATTGGCAGCAACATTTATATGGGTCCATAAAGAAAGCAAAAGGTACAATAGGAATATTCATTAGGTAACATTAAATCATTGGAGCTGGACACACACACACGCATGCAACACACCCAGTTCATCAGTAAATGCTCTCAAGTTTCAATCCTAAATTTTAAAGTTTTATTAAATTTAGATAAAGTTAACATTTAAACAGAAGGGTTTAGAACACTAAGGTGCACTAGTGTACCTTTACAAATGATATATTAGGCAATGTGAGATGGTTTTTAAACTGCCTTGCATGTAAGAGCATAAATACTAAGGTATCTAGAGACTATTGATTAAAAAAAAAAAAATTCTGAGTAGGGAAAGCTACACAGAATGCAGTTTGTAGGAAAAGTAATTTGTCGGAAATAATCAGTTAGTAAAACTGTCTTATAGATTAGATAAGATTAGTTGCTATTTTCCTTTCCAGAAATGTTTCTTGCAGACAGCTGAGCCCTTTGCTTCTCGGCTCTGGGATGCAGGTGATTTGGAATATTAACTCTTTATATGCTGCTCTCCCATTTTGGACCAGAAATTTCTTGAGATTTCACTGTTTGGTTCTTGATTATTGGAATATGGTTGTTTGGGTGTGGGTACAAGTTATAAGTCGTACACTCATTTCAATCTATTGCTGCAAAAGAGATTATTGAACCATTGTGTTTTCCTTTTAACTTTCTGTATGTGATTTCATACATGTGCCCTTTAATCATTCTGTTCCAACTACTTGGGCTTTTTCTGCTCATTATACATCCTAAACATTCCCATCTGAGAGTCTTGTGTTTGCTGTCTCTCTGCCCGGAACATTCATCCCCTCATTCTTTGTAAGGTTGGCTCCTTCGCACTGTTATCTTAGTTCAAGTATCAGATTCCCTACACACCATCATGCTTCTCCAAACTACTTCTGTTTCATTGCCTTGCTTAAATTTTTTCATGGCACTTATTACTGTCTGATATTATTCTACATGTTTGTTTGTTTTTGTAATTATTAAATGTCTTCACTAGAAGGTTAGGCCCATGACAACAGTAGATATTTTCTTAAACACTGCCATGAATTTAATACCTAGAATGGCTTGAATATTTATGAATTAAATTTCTTTTGTTATAAAAAGTGTATTTTTAAGTAAGAAATGTAATGTTACCTGGAAAACAAGGTATGTATAATCATTAAGATTTTTAGATTTGGCAAATTTATGAATTTATTATATATTGAAATATGGCTATTAGCAAAAGTAATATTTATGTTATTATTTAAATTATAAAATATGTATCTAATCATGTAGTCAAGGAAATTGAGAGAAATGAAATGAGTTGTTATACTGTCAAATTAATGGATTTTTTAACTTTAAGAATTCCTCTTAAAGTTAATACTATTTATATGCTAGAATTGACAGTTATGATAATTTTCATGTGACTCTTTGTGTGATTGCCACAATTAATGAATTCAGGCTATCGTTCAATTTAAATTTTAACAGATAATTAAAATTTTAGTATGAAATTTATATGATAAGAATTAAAGTTTCAGCAGACCCTCATATCTTGTATAAGCACATAGATTTAAGTAACAAATATTCCATTTAATTTATAATGTGGAATAGAGAAGTAATTTGCTTCTTACCAAGAAAATTAATTATCGAGAGTAATGTATAATATTTAGCTGCCTCTTTTTGCTTGTAGGTATCCTTTACCCAGTCATCCTGCTGCGCCTCCTGAACATCTTAAAGAGCCTTTGGTATACATGAGAAAAGCACAGGTTGGCTATTGTTCATTTTTGTTTTATTTTTCCATGTCAAGTTACATAATACAGAGTAAGTTTCTATTGATGTCAGCAGAATATATTACTTATATGAAAGACTGGATGGAAACCACAAAAGTGTTGTTAATGGTACTTGCATATTCTTCCTTTTTTGTTTTCAGTAACCAAATGTCATTCTTATTTACCTATAGTAATCCTTGAATAAACTTAAATAGAAGGGTTGAAAATCACTTACCATGGGCTGGGGATCTAGCTCAGCGGCACAGCGCTTGCCTGGCAAGCGCAAGGTCATGAGTTCAACTCCCGGTACCGGAAAAAAAAAAATTTTTAAAAAAATAAAAGGAAGTCACTTACCATACTGTCTAGAAATTTAAAGTATGATATAAGTATTAAATAACAATCTATTCTTCATGACTTGTGAGATTGAAATAATGAAGTGTAAATGAACTGACCTTCTGAAAATTTTTTTCATGTTTTAAGTCCATGTTACTGAAAACTGTATTTGAAATACATTTGTTCACCACAGCAGCCTGTGATGAGCTAAAATTAAGAGTCATTTTAAAAGGATAAACTAGCTAGCATGGTGGCACATGCCTGTAATCCCAGCACTCAAGACACTGAGGCAGGAGGATTTTTGCAAGTCTGAGACCAGCCTGGGCTAGAAAGTGAGCTCAAGGCCAGCCTGAACTGCATAGCCAGACCCTGTCTCAAAAAGACCAAAAAAAAGGATAAACTAATTTAAACAATAAATTGATAAAAATCTAATAAAATAGGAACTCAGTAAGCTCTATCACATGCTGTTAATTCTTGTAACTATACATCACATGGGCATAGCCTAGGCTACCTCTCTCTGGCACACTGTGGTTCACGGCACTTTTTTCTCTTAGTGCGGGGTATGGCTTCCTTTGTGACTACCAGCATTGCTGTGCTCCGTGGGCATCACAGTATTGACCTTCACTCTCCAACATGGCCTCAGGAGTGGATTTTTTAAAGCCTCTTTATTATGAAAAATCTCAAATACACTATAAGAACACCCCTGAACCTGTCACTTGGCATCAACTATTACCATTGTAATTCTGTTGCTCTTTAAGATTTCCTGCTGTTTTAAGTTACCATGTCCCACACAAATGGACTTTAGGTAGATTTTTATTTTTCAACTTTTATTTTTATTTTGAAAACTCTCCAAATTAAATGGTAGGAGGCAATGTAAACAAAAATATGGAAATATTTGAGGAAATATGTAAGAAATTGCTATCTCTAGATGATAGAGATTCTTAGGGCTAGATGATATTTATCAATTTGTTATAAGCATAATAATTAAATAATATAAGTATGGGAGAATTGTGTGGTCTGTTGTAAAGATTTAAACTCAAGAAAATAAAACTAAAAAGATTGAGTCTAAATTATTTTTTAATTCCCAAAAAGGATAGAGAATGTAATTAAAAATTTCCATGTTACAATTTTAGCATATTAAATGTAAGAAATAAAATAAAAACTTTAGTTTTCTATCATAACTGAAAAAAGAAATAGGTAAACAATAACTTCATTCTTGAATCCTACTGTTAGTTGCTGATAATATATTAAATAATAAGTGTATATATTATATGTATAAAACTTCTTTTTTCAGGCTCACCTACTAAATCAGGGATTGGCAAACTATAACCGTGGGCTAAATCTAGCCTACCACCTGTTTTTTTTTTTTTAAGAATAGGAAGAAAGCTTCTGAGAGAAAGAAAGCTTCTGTCTAAGAGGGACAGAAAGAAGCTCAGAAAGTGGGTTGCCCACCAACCCTGCTTCTCAAGGGTGTTTATTGAACAAAGCCATGAGGTGAGGTGGGTTCAAGGTGGGACAGAACTATAATCAATCAAAAAAATTACAAGTGTAGTTGCTTAGGTAGTATTGATCCAGTGGGAAATCACAAGATGTTTATAAGGTGGGGCAAGACTATGGTGAAACCAACAAGTTACAGTAAAGATTTCAAAATCCACAAGTTATTATCAAAATATTTTTCTATGCACGTAAATGATAACTAGACCTAGGAGGGAAGATGAAGGTTGGAGATCCTCCCTTAGGCTAAATGTGTTTTGGTCGCTTAAATATGGTGCTTTGGAAATAGCTCATTCTGGTTTCACCGAGAAGTTGGTTCTTTCCACAGGGTCTCAGGTTCAGTCTCCCGAGGGAGACTGTTACCCAGAACACTAAGCCAGGACATAGCTTTCATGTGTGTTCTCCTGGATGGGCAAAATTCTGATGTCTTGTCTGACCCAGAGATGGGGTATGGGTCACTCATCTGAGATGAGTTCCCTGTCTTTGGCATTAGCAAATGCTCCTTTTCTATGGGTTTAACTTAGTTGTTAGATAGGAAGAAAAGTTTGGTATAGTTTAGAGTTCTTTTCTCTCTACTTGTATATGCTTCCAAAAAGGAAAGTACAAAGTAGTAGGAAAAGATTAGAAGTAAGGTCAGAGAAGGGAAGTCTTCCCTTCTCATGCTTATGGTGAGTTATTGAACCAATTTGCCCCTGAGTTATTGTTCTCACCCTAGAAAGGCAAGAATGGGGAATCTCAAGAGCTAATATTGTCTCATTACCAGTGGAAGATCAGACAAGAAAGGAAACTGAAGCAGAACAAGCTTGACATTTCCTCTGGAGTGTAGAGGAGGATTAGAGCCAGTCTGTCTCAGTGAAACCTGTCCTCCAGGTCTTAAGAATGGCCACCAACCTAGCATCTTTTAAATGGTGGAAGGAGTCCTGTGGTTTATTAATAGGCATGTATATTTTCTAAGTATGAGCTAGATTTCATAAAAAGACCATTTCATAGCATTTTATGTCAAAGCCCATTAGAGGATACTCTACTATTATGTTTTCCTAGCACTGGTGTCCAAGCTGATAAACCACAGCAGTCAAACAAGTCAAACAGGTCAAACAAGAAACACTAGTAAATTCAGCAACTAAGTCCAATGCAACATATACAAAACAGAAATAAAATATCTCTTTAAAGAAGCATCATAAACTTTCATGTTTTCAACTTAAATTTATTATTTTAATAAAATTATATAAAAGATAATATGACCAGTTATAAGCAGTGGGCAAAGACATAACCTAAAAACTTGAAGCATAAAAATTTTGATTATCTGAAGTGAGTCACAATCCAGGATCTATGAAACAAAAACAAATGCTTACCTCCATTGAGTTATCTCACTGGGGCCTCCAAATGATATAAGGGAAATATAATTCCCAACCCGCTAGATGTCTGAAACACCAAGTTCGTGTTCTCTAAAATCAAAAAATGAATTCTAGTAACAGTGGAGATTAAGAATAGGAAGAACTTATTGGGAGGAAAAAAGCTTCTAAGAGTAACAGAAGGGGGCCCAGAAATTGGGCTGGCCCTACCACTTATTTTTATAGGGCTGACAAGTTAGGAATTTTTAATAACATTTTTTGGGGCTGGGGATTTAGCTCAGCGGCAAAAGCGCCTGCCTAGCAAGCGCAAGGTCGCGAGTTCGGTTCCCAGTACCGGAGAAAAACAAACAAAACAAACAAACAAACAAACAAAAATAACATTTTTAACTGGCTGAAATATAAAAATCAAAATAACATAAAAATTAGTTCCATGTACACTAACAGAATGGCCAAGCTAAATGATGATGGGATTATGGAGTAAGATAAATTATTATACTTCATTGAAGTGAGTACAAAATGACATGACTACTCTGGAAAAAGTTGACAGTTTTTATGAAAAAATAAATATCTCCTATGATCCACAAATTCCATTCCTAGACATTTACCCAAGATAAGGGAAAACAAGTGTCCACAAAGATTTGTACAAGGACTCTCATAGCAGCTTTATTTGTATAAAACCTAAACTGAAGATAGCCCAGCTATTTATCAGTTGGAGACTAACTAATAAGCTATTTCCTTCACACAATAGACTACTATTCAGAAATAAAGAGGAATTATTACTGCACACAATAATGTACCCGAATCTCATAACATTAAATTGAGTAAAAAAATTTTACATAAAAAGTGTATACCATATTTTTCCATTAATATGAAATTCTAGGATGGAGAAAATTAATATATGGTGGAAGAAATTCAGAACAATATTGCCTCTGGGAGGCTGAGAGTAGAGATTTGCTGGAGGGCATATGAGGGGATTTGCTGTGAATGATGGATATGTTCAGTGTCTTAGTAATGATTTAGGTTGTATATGGTATGTGTTTACTGGACTTAATGGAATGGCACACTTAGATTTGTGCATTTTGTTTGGTGTAAATTTTATCTCAAGGAAGAAAAATGAGCCAAAAATACTGAACTCTAGTTAATTTTGCAGGTTGAAATATTTGGGGGAAAGTATGCTAATGTCTGCAACTTAGTTTGAAATGCATACAAAAATGAGATGGACTATTAAGTGGAAAGAGGACTGGATAAATGTTTAGATAAATATTAAAGTAGGGATAGTAAAATATTAATGTCAAAATTTAGGTCATTTGTATAGATGTTCACTGATTTTTTTCACATCTCGTGTACTTGGGAATTTTTATAATAAGATGTAAGGGAATGAAATGATAAGCAAATAAATTGACAACAGAAAGAAATCTTGTGGTGCAGGGAATTCTAGCAATTAATAAAGTACTTTTTTTGGAAACCAGCCATGTTCATTCATTTATGTACTTTTTGTACAGCTGCTTTTGCACTATGACAGAGTTAAGTAGTTGCAGTAGAGATCTTATTGCTTGCAAAGCCTAAAACGTTTACTGTCTGCCCTTTAGTGCCAAACCTTGCACTAAATTACTCATTGTTTTTAAGAGCAGTGACTTGCTTTTTACACTCAGCATCTGCCATAGGGCCTAGCCTACAGAACACAATAAATTTGGTCTCCATGTGACATCCAATTCTTTGGTTCCTTGTTCTGTTAGGCAGTTTTCTCCTCTGCACTAAAAATTCATAGTCTGGACCTAATCACTGCCATCCCTTAGGTTCTCCCCAGCACTTCATACCCTTATTCCCTCATATCTGGAGCTGGCCAACATCCTACTCTTATGAACGAGCGTATGAAAAAGAATAAAGTAAGAGACAATGTAATATGGTTAGTTGGGGGTCCAGGAAGGTCAGAACTCTCTTGGAGCTAAGACAAAGACTTCTTGGACTGTCAGTATTTGTTGGGTACATAATATGAGGTGGGTGCTACTGGGGACCACAAATTATAAATTGAGTCTAGGGGACTCCACAGCTTGTCCTTGTTTTGCTGTTGAGCCAGATTGGAATGCAGAAACTCCCTGCTCTTTTATGGTCACAGCCGGAAGCTCTAGGGCTAATGACTGCTGTGGCATTCATAGGTCAAGATAAGACCTTCTGAAGATGATAAGTCACCTGAGGAAACTACAGCTTCCTCATTGCACCCCTGTCTCATCCTTGTCCTTGCAAGAATGCTTTGTTCTTACTAGCAGACAGGAGGAAGCTAGCTTTCCTTTTCCTTTCCCTTTTATCCCATCCACACTACAAGCCTATTGGTTGGTACCACCCAGAACTATGCTGATTTAATCAGTGGACACTAGGAACATTAGGAACTGGGGGGAGGGGGGCATCTGGATATAAACCATAGCAAATATCAGTGCTATTGACTTTAATTACAAGGAGATGAACTTCAATAATGTATCTTACTACCTTTAAGCAAACCTTCAGTGAGAGTTTCACTTGCAAAGCAGGGCAGGCCAGGCATTAAGTCTTGTAGCTCCGTATCTCCATATGGGGCACATGTTGGTAAAATGTAAGTTCCAAATGGCTATGGTTTTGCTGGTTGCAGTCCATCTGGCTTGGTTCTATTCCAGCTTGTGGCAGACATTTGACATTGCTGGCATCTCTGACTTCCTGGCGTCTCCACTGCACCTTAGGTTTCGTTTTAACAGCTTTGTTCATTGTGCATAGGCATTCCTAGTCTGTTCTTCAGGCATTCCTTTGAAATTAGGGTGGAAGCCTCTTTTACCCAACTCTTAGATTTTGCCTCCCAGTAAAACCACCTTCACATGGACAGCATCAAGCTCTGCTGTCAGTGGAGGCATTATCCAGGCCCCCGTGACCATGACTCTAGTGGTCTCTGAGTGCCTCAGTACTGAGCACAGTGAAATGAATCCTAGGAAACTAATTCCCTGGGAGGCTCTCTCAAGCCCAGGGACTCTTCTCAAATGAGAGTTTGGCAGTTTTCTACCCTTGAGTCTACAGTGGATGGAATCTTGTATTTCCTGAGATGTTCTTAAAGCATCTTTCTTTTTGTCCCTGTAGAAAGTACTAGGATTCCATTTAATAGTGCTAATCTCTTTAGCAGCCACATTTCCTTTGGCTCCAAATTTATATATAATTCCTCTTGGGCCAAAACTTAAGTTTTTCAAAATTTTTTCTTCTGCCTATTGTCCCTAATTCTCACTATAAATATGGCTAAAAGCTGCTAAGGGTACTCTTGCCACAGCCTGAATATTGAGCTATCTTGAAATAAACTCCACCAGGTTAATTGGTTCATCACCCTTAGTCTCCTGCAGTCTCAGCACATGAACAAACATGGAGACAAATTTTTTGCCAGACCATAGCACACATGGCCTCTATTCCAACTGCCAGTGGAGTCCTTGTTCTGAACTGAAACCTCCCCAGCCTGCCCTTTACTGTCTGCATTTCTAACAGCATTCTGATCCTTTGAGCTGTAATCAGAATCATACATCAAGCTCTGCTTACAACATTCTCAGGCTTTATTAGCCAACATCTCCAAGCCTTCCCAAACTCCTTCCACATACTAATTTCAAAGATTTCTAAACCACATCATCAGATGCATTTACAGTAACAAGCCCATTCATAGTATCAATTTTTTGTATAGCTTTCTCATCACACAATACCTGACACCCACAATTTAAAGGATAAAACTTTTAATTTAGCCATGGTTTCAGGCCATTCAGTACAGTGGTTGACAGGCTTCAAGGCAGAAACCTTATGGTGGAATGGCATGGTGGAACAACAAAGTTACTTAGTTTATGGGGGCTTGGAAGCAGAGCAGGGAAAGAGTGCCAAAGGAACGGGCAAAGGACCATATATAGTCCCCAAGGTCATGCTTCCATGACCCACTCAGCCCTACCCAAGAGCATCCTTTAGTAATCCATTAGGCACTTCTTCATCTAATGAAGCAGACACATCAGCATTGATGGTCATAAGTTGCGCCTCTTCTCTGCTGTTGTTGATTAACCCTCTTGAAAAGGATCTCTCCTCTTAAAATCTTATAGCTGTTTATCATTTCCTAACCCTTATCATAGAACATTCTATTATAGTAATTTCTACATACGTATGACTTTTACTATGCATCTTTTCAAGGAATTAACAGTTTAAAAACATTTTTGCATACTTGTCACATTCTGGTACACTGATGTTTATATGGCAGGAATTTAGAAAGTTTATGTTGCATCAACAGTAAAGGAGTTTGCCATCTCTTCTACCTGTTATTACAATATTTAATTTTAAGATACCTGTTGAGAAGACTTTATGCTGTGGAGATGAAAAAGCAAATTAGATACAGCTTCCACCTTTAGCTAATTGTGTGACTTAGTGCTTGAAATAAGACTTGGACACAGTAGCAGATACACAAGATAGAGGGTGCTGTGTGATCAGGAGGTGGCTAAGAAATTTTGTAGGAGAACTGAGAAGGACAAGGTCCTGTGGTTTCTTAACAGGTTGTTCTCTGTTCTTCACATCCAAAAAGAACTTTTAAAAACCCACTTAGTGTTTGTTTTCCTCTTTTGTTTTTCAGTAAAATGTGGGCAGAAAATACCTTAGAACTGTATGCTGGAAAAATCCAACTCTTTTTTAATGAATGTTTTATGAGTTATTTTAACCTCCATTAGTTCTTGATTGTGTTTTCAGCGTTGGGACTTAGTTTGTGGATTTTGGCAAGCTAAATAGGAACTGATTTTCTGGGGAGATGAGGTTGTGAAATTTATTTCTGAGAAAATTCTTATACACACTGCTTTTTTCTTGATGAATCAGTGTAATGTGTATTTTTAACGCACTGTGTTGTTTAGAAGAAGTGTGTATTTTTAATGCACTGTGTTGTTTTGAGAAGGCAGTACAGAGGGTTCTCACAGACCCCATGCCCAGTTTCCCTTTTTATTAACACTTTACAGTAGTACAGGACATTTGTTACAATTGATGAGCCAATATTGAGTGATACATTATTATCAACTAATAGCCATACTTTATTGAGATTTCCCCAGTTTTAACCTAATGTCCTTTTTCTGTTCCAGGATCCCACGCAGGATATCATATTACATTTGGTTGTCATGGGTCTTTAGGCTCCTCTTGACTATGACAACTTCTCAGACTTTTCTTGTTTATGATGACCTTGACAGTTTTGAGAAGTGCTGGTCAGTATTTTGTAGCATATCTTTCTGTTGGAAATAATCTAATGATTTTCTCATAACTAGATTGGGATTGTGGGATTTTTGGAGAAAGACCATAGATATAAAATGACATTTACCTTTAGTGTATCATATCAAGATAGGTATTATCAACATGATTTATCATTGTTAACAATAATATTGACCTCAATCATCTGGCTAAGGTAGAATTTATAACTTTTCTCCACTGTAATGTTACTCTGCTTTCCCCTTCTTTGTATATTGTACTCTTTGAATGGAAGTCACTATAACTAGCCCACACTTAAGGAATGGGGAATTCTGCTTCACCTCCTTGAGGGAATAATATCTACAAAAATTACAAAAGAGTCTTCATCTGTTTTTCACCACTTATTTTTTCAATCATTTATTTATATTGGTGTGGACCCATGGATTTTTTTTTTTACCAGTTTTATTGATACTTTGATTGATTGTGGTGGGGATTGAACCCAGGCCCTTGTATGTTAGGTCAGTGTTCTGTTACTGAGCTATAGCTTCAGCTGGGATTCATGTATATTTACTTCTATACTTGTGTTTTAACTCAATATTCCTTTTGTTGCTAAGAATTTTATTCTGACAAATGAAAATAGGCTCAGAGAAGTTCTTCAGCGAAGAAAGCTGTTTTATTTTATTTAACCCAGTGTTATACTTATGTGATCATGAAACCCTCTTTCTATGTTCACTACTTTGGGCAGTACTTTGGTACATGTTTCTAAGACAGTAGATATGAATAGACTAGTATTCAGCATGTTGTTTATAAGTGCACAAGCTTTCTTATGAACTAATACTAGTAAGCAAATAGGGCTCTAGTTATGTGCCAGGTACCATGTTAGTGTTTTATTCATCACAGTCCCCTGAGTTAAGTTACTCTTATGGTCTTACATCAGTCCAACTTCACAATGCTGGTATCCCAGTGAGCTGGGAATGACCTGTGCAGTCTGGTTCCAGAACCTAGACTTCCTGATGATCTTCAGTCTGGATCTAGACCAGACATGATCAAGAAAACTCAAGATATACAGTGGAGTTGAATTTACTGTTTTCTATCTGTCCAGTCCCCTTAGCAAAAATGGGAATTCTATTAGTTTTACATTACTTCAGTTCCTACTTCCTTCCTTATTGATCTTGTTGCCTTCTGAATTATCACCCCATTCCTTAACACTCCCAGCCTTGCAAGATGGAGCTGAAATTCCTTACAGTAGCTTGCAAGTCTGTAAATAATCTTACCCCTCTTTACTATTCCGTTCATCATCTCTCGCCTTCTCACACTGCCTCCCTCCTCTTATCCCAGCCTCCATTCCCATACATATCTACATTTGTCTTCAGCTCCTACTTAACCTCCTCCACTTGCTTCAGCAGAACGTTTGCTTATGCCATTGCTTCCATCTGAAACTGCGCCCCATCCTATATATTTCTGGCTAACTTTTGTACATCATTTAGATGATCTATTTTTTTTTTATTTTAGGAGGCTCTCTCACACTCTGATCTCAGATGTTCAAATAGTTTTTCTGTGTCTCCCATCCTTCACCGGTACTTCTGTACCACAATATGTGAGTTGTCTGTCTCACCACTGAAGATTCTGCAGTCTCAGTAAAGGTAGTGGTTGTCTTTTCACCACTGTATCTCTGGACACAGTGCCTTGCCCATGGTAGATGCTCCACACATATTTCTTTGAGGAATGAATTACAGAAGAAAAATGAATGTACCATCCTATGAAATATTCATGCCTTTTAATCTAATAATTCCACTTTTACAGCTTTATATAAAGAAGCAGAAAAAGAAGTTTATGTTCATGATTATTGTCAGAAACCTAAATGAACAATAATAGAGCTTGCTGTTAATGTAGCACAGTGTCTTGAAAAGATAATATTATACAGGTATAAAAAGTATAATTTTTGAAGAAATTTAATGAAATAGGACAATTTGTACAATATAATCTTTTACAGAGAAAACAAAGTATTAAAAACAATATGCAATTACACTTTAATAAAAAGTCTGTATATATGTCTTGATTATAAATGTGCATAGGAAAAAAGAAAAACAATTGATTTTCTTTTTAGTGAAGAATTTATAGATGTTTATTATTTTATTCTTTATATATTCTATTTTCTAAATTATCTAGAATAAATTTATAATTTTTATAATTAGAGAATTACTAAAATATTTTCCCTTAAGTTATCTTGTTTTACTTTTTTATCAGAGTAAAGGAAGAAGTTTTAGTTCTCTAATTTCATAAGATTTTTAAACAAGTTGTATGTTTATTACATGGTTTATAAATACTTTTTATTTGCATTTTTTGTTATAAAAATATAGCAAGGCTACAATATCTTTTTAAAGGATTTTAATACAATTGTGATTTTTAAAAAATAAATATTTAGCCTTTCATGGCCTTATTTATAAAACTTATTTATAAAACATGGCCTTATTTATAAAACTCTTGAAATCCTTTGAATCATTACCATAGATTCCAATTTTTAGATAACCTTATTTGAAGCAATAACAATTTCATTTGGAGAAGTTATGGGTTTGGGTAAAATATAAATGGCTTCCTATTTAAACATTGTAAGTGGAAAAAGCCACTCGTTTTCCTGTTAAATAACATTTTAAGGCTTTGAGTTTATTTTGTAAGTTTGTTGGGTAGGAACCATTACTTTTAGTTAACTTATTTTGGTGCTAGTGTCCTTGGAATTTTTGTTTTACTAATAGCATGATCATGTTGTTTCCTTGCACATTTCTTTTTGAGAACTAGAGCTTACATGTTCAACACCATAGACAGGACATGAACAAAAATAAGTATCTATAAAACTGTAGCCAGAAGAGCCTTCAGATTTATCCAGCTCAAACTCTGGCAAGTGTTCATCTCCTTTCTTCTTTTGTTTGAGGATTTCTGGAGCCAAGGAACTCATAATTTCAGTGAATTAAACTTTATTTTAGTTAAATCTTTCTTTTCTTGGGACATTTCTTTCTTTATAACTAAATAGTCACATATTTCTTAACGACGTTACTGCTTTGTCCTAGTTTTGTGCTTGGCACATATTCCATGTATATGTTGGTCAGGGAGTGAACAGAAAAATGGACATCACTTAAGGTTAGAGTTCTTAAGGAAACCTAAAAGGTCATCGAGCTTGAAAGTAACCACTTGGTCCTTCGTCTCAGAGTCCCCCTTCATTGTCAGAAATCCTGTTCCTGTTTCTGATGTGTATGGAAGTCACTTCTCTGACCATTCAAGATTTCTAGGGAAATGTCTCTGAGTGTTCTCCTAAGGAGAACCTTGGAGAAGCCCCGGCCACCTTTTCATTGTTAGAGGTATGCGGCCAAGGGGTGGAGAAGACATGTCCAGACACTGGGATCACTTTGATTACTTTAGGATTTTAAAGGAAGTGGTATGTGTTACACTGCCAGTTAGAAGTTGTGCTGACTGGGGATATAGCTCAGTGGCACAAGAGCCTGGAAAGCACAAGGTTTTGAGTTAGATTCCTGGTACCAAAAAAGAAAAAAAAAAAAGTTGTGCTGTGTGTATCTACTAGCTTCCTCTTCTTTATTCATTTTGTTATGGTCTCTCTGTGGCTTATGGCATATAGACTGATACAGCTTGTATGAACTTTTGGCAACCTGTCCCATATTAATTATATGTCTGCCTTATCCTCCCCACCTTCACCAAAAAAGTCATGGGTTTCTTAGTGACAAAAATTCTATTTTATGCAACTTTTGTGGCATGTGTTTAATAAATGCCCAATAAATAGTTGTTGAGTCAATGTCTTTTCATTATTTGAAACATCAGATATTATGTCATTTACTCCTGTTCTACCCATAAAAGTCCTGAATTAAACATCTTTTCCTTACCTCAATTTTTAGCCACATTCTATGTTTCCTTCTGGGCTATGTCTCTTCTCTTTTTCAGTTATGGAGCAAAGAAATTTCATCAGTTCTTTTTTTGAGACAATATCTTACGATTTTTTGGGACAGTGTCTTACGGTGTTACCAGGTAGCCCTCAAACTTGTGGTCCCCCCACTTCAGCCTCCTGAAAGCTACAAGCATGTGCCACCAAGCCTGGCTTACTCTGGTCTTAATACATTCTGTGCTCGGTTGTTCTTTTTAAAAGTTTCCTCATTTGTAAAATGAGGTTAATGATACATGTTTCATATAACTACTAAAGTCACATGTAAATTACATAGCTATTTCCTCCACTCTCTTTACATTCTAAATACTTTTTTCTGATGTCTCATTTCTTTTCTGTGTAATTTTTTCTTTTAACTGTTTTCTCTATGTATCAGACCTACTGTTAAATTTAAAGCTGGTAAACTGAAATTCTTGGCATAGTCAGATATTTAGTTGCACTTTACAGAAAACACCTGAGTGAGCTGTTTTAGCAAAACTAATTCTTTAAAGGATTAGTTAGCAGTATCTTGTTAGAATGTCATTCTACAAGTCATCTTTCTATTTTGAATGGCCTTCATATTTAAGTTTTCAGTAGGCTTTATGCTGCATTAAAGTGGCGTATTTCAGTGTTGAAATAAATACAGTATATATTATACTATGGGCCACCCACGTATGTCTATTGCAACTTTAAATTCTATATCTGAGAGTTATTATCTTTTTATCAACTTTAGAGCTGCTTTCATGAATGGGTAAATACAAGAACATTTGGAACCATAATTCAGTAGCAATTTGGCTCTTTAGTAGAATAAATAATAAACATTTAGCTATCGTAGTCTTTTTTTTTTTTTTTTTTTTGGCAGTACTGGTAATTGAATTAGGGCCTTCACACTGAGCTACATCCACAGCCCTTTTTATTTTTTTGTTTTGAGACAGAGTCTCACTAATTTGCCTTCTGCCACAGTCCCCCAGAGTGTTGGAATGACAGGCGACAGGCCTGCACCACCATGCCTGGCTGGATTTTTTTTTTTTTTTTTTTTTTTTTTTTTCTCCGGTACCGGGAACCGAACTCACGACCTTGCGCTTGCCAGGCAGGCGCTTTTGCCGCTGAGCTAAAT